>NC_045763.1:85807582-86110612 GCF_008692025.1 Phocoena sinus
AGTGAGGCACTTGCCTCAGAGCAACATTTAAAGGTGGAGGGCTCCAATAATCACAATAAATGTACTCCAATGTAATAGTTTAAAAAACAATGCAGGGACTCCCCTGGTGGTCCAGTGGGTAAGACTCTGCGCTCCCAATGCAGGGGGACCGGGTTCCATCTCTGGTCAGGGAACTAGATCCCACATGCGTGCTGCAACTAAGACCCGGTGCAACCAAATAAATAAATAAATAGATAAATGTTTTAAATAAATAAAAACAGTGCAAAAAATCATGATAAACAAAATACCAAAATAGTTAATAAAGGTAACATTAGTAGCAGTGCTGTGCCAAGCCATACCGGAGCCTAAGGCAAAAGGGAAAATCAATGATGTTGATCCCGTCTGTATCTAACATTCTAATATTTTGTTCAGCACATACTTCTTTCCATCAATTTTGATTTTTTAAAATATTGCCCTCTTAAATTTTGTGCCTGAAGCAAGTACCTCACTTGCTTCACCTTCGTCCTGGCCCTTCATTAGATCTATTGCTTTTTAATGTCCTGGCTAACTCATAGGAAATATTTTTCTCATTCTTTTTAGCCTCTCATAATTTGAGGTCAAAAGTACATATCATACATTTATGGTCAATGGGTTGACAACAAGGTGGCCAAGAATTTTCAGTGGAGAAAGAATAGTCTTTTCAACAAATAGTACTGGAATATGAATATCCACATACAAAAGAATAAAGGTGGACATCTTCCTTATACCACACACAAAAATTAGCTCAAAATGAATCACAGACCTAAATTAAGAGCCACAACTACAAAACTCTTGGATGACGGCATAGGAGTCAATATTTGTGACCTTAGATTAGGCAAAGGTTCCTTGAATTTGACATCAAAAACTAAAGCGACAAAGGTAAGAATAGATAAATTAGACTTCGTCAAAATTAAAAACTTTTGTGCTTCAAAGGAAACTATCAAGAAAGTAAAAAGACAACCTACAAAATGGGGAAAATATTTGCAAATTATATATCTAAAAAGAGACTAGAATCTAGAATATATAAATACCTCTTACAACTCAAAAATAAAAATATAAAAATAACTCAGTTGGAAAATGACTTGAATAGACATTTCTGTGAAGAAGATATATGAATGGCCAGTAATCACATGAGAAGATGCTCAATGCCATTAGTCATTAGGAAAATATAAATCAAACCACAATGAGATACCACTTTATACCCACTAGGATGCTATAATCAAAAGGACAAAGTAAATGTTGGCATGAATGTAGAGAAACTGGAACTCTCATACATTGGTAGTGGAAATGTGATAAGTTGTAGCCATATTGGAAAGAGTTTGGCAGTTCCTCAAAAATATTAAAGTTACCATGTGACCCGGCAATTCTCAAGAAGAGAAATGAAAACATACATTCATACAAAACTTGTATTTTCATAACTGTATTATTAAAATAGCGAAAAAGTGGAAATAACCCAAATGGCCGTCAACTGACGAATGGATAAACAAAATGTAGTATATCCATAAAATGGAATATTATTTGGTAACAAAAAGGAATGAAGTACTGATACATGCTACAGCATGGATAAACCTTGAAAACAGTATACTACGTGAAAAAAGCCAGGCAAAAAAAGACCACATTGTATGATTTTATTATATGGAATCACATATAATTCTACTTATAAGAATTGTCCAGAATAGGTAAATCTAAATCTATAGAGACAGAAATTAGATTAGTGGTTTCCAGGGACAAAGGTGAGGGAAGGATGGGAAGTACCCACTGTTAATGGGTCCAAGGTTTCTTTGGGGGCTTTGAAAATGTTCTAAAACTGATTTCTTATAGTTGTGCAACTCTGTGAATACACTAAGCACCATTGAATCATACACTTGAAATGGGTGAGTTGTATGATATGTGAATTGTATCTCAATAAAGCTGTTAAAAAAAAAAAACAGTCCATATCAGAGATTACGGGACATCCATTCCCAGCCTCCATTTCCTTCTCTTTAGTTGAGTTACCAGGAAGAGGTTTTGCAAAGAATTTTCTTCCCCAATACAGCCTTTGTCAGTGATTCCTGTTATTATAAAGTTGAATTTTGCTACTAAAGAGTAAATGAAAAACCATCACTATGTAAAATTCTACTTCATTTCAGTAGGGCTATTCACACCCCTCTTCTGATTCATCTGACTTGGGGTGGTTTGAAGTCACATTAAGAAGCTCACCTGGGGCTTCCCTGGTGGCACAGTGGTTGAGAGTCCACCTGCCGATGCAGGGGACACAGGTTCGTGCCCCGGTCCAGGAAGATCCCACATGCCACGGAGTAGCTGGGCCCGTGAGCCATGGCCGCTGAGCCTGTGCGTCTGGAGCTTGTGCTCCGCAACGGGAGAGGCCAAAACAGTGAGAGGACCACGTACCGCAAAAAAAAAAAAAAAAAAAAAGCTCACCTGAGAAAAAATGCTGGAGGCTCGTAGACAATAGGACCTTCATGGTCATGTGCTTTGAACCAGTCAATTCATTTCTTTTTAATTAAAATTTTTTTTTTTTTAGTTTCAGAAAGGTGAAGTACGGTGTTTTATTAATTAGGAAACATATTTTGCTTTAACAAGAGAGATTCTACTCTCTGCCTTGTTCACAGGGCAGAATGTATCTTTTGTGAGTTTGAGTAGATATTTTCCTGGTCATCCCACATCACTTTTTCTTTATACACATCCCAACATGAGGACTTAGTCCAGTTCTAGATACCCAAAGGAAACAGGATGCAACTGATTGGAAGTTTAAATAGTTTAGAATTCTTCTTATCACTCTCACAGAATTCAGCATTCATTGATAACAATCCAAGACAGATAAAAGCACAAAATACTGGTATTACCATAGTGGGGGGTGGGGAATGGGGTAAAGTTGTATGACTTAAAAAATACAAAGCTTATCCAACATTTTCTCCCTTGTATTTCCTGAATGTATTCAAGGCAAAACCTCTCAGCTGGGGAGTGGTAATGTGGCCAGTGCCTTCAAACTTTGAAGGGTGCTAGAGAAGAAAGCAAGTTTTCTTTGCAGCTCTAAAAGGGAAAACTGGTATCGAAAGGAAATATCATCAATGCCAGTTTTTTATTTTACCTCATTATGAAGAAGAACGCTTTTAGCACTCAGTGGATTGACTAGAACCTCTCTGAAGGTCGAGAGTTTTTCACAGAGAAACTGATAAATCCTATTTATTAAATGATGTAAAAGGACTTTAAAATCTATTCCACCTATGATTCCATAATTCATTTTATAACCCAGTCTGGAAACACTCATTGAGTTTAATAAATATTCCTCTGTAAAGTGCAAATAATGACAACTACCTCCCACTCATCAACACCATAGTATGTGTTAGGTTTTTGCTGTTGTTGTCTTTTTTTTTTTTTCTTGTGATACGCAGGCCTCTCACCGTTGCGGCCTCTCCCGCTGCGGAGCACAGGCTCCAGACGCGCAGGCTCAGTGGCCATGGCTCACAGGCCCAGCCGCTCCGCGGCATGCGGGATCCTTCCGGACCGGGGCACGAACCCGTGTCCCCTGCATCAGCAGGCGGACCCTCAACCACTGCGCCACCAGGGAAGCCTCTCCTTTTCTTTTCTTTTGCCGCACCTCGCGGCATGCGGGATCTTAGTTCCCCAACCAAGGATCGAACCCTGCCCCCCCCCTACAGTGGAAACTCGGAGTCTTAACCAATGGACCGCTAGGGAAGTCCCTTGTTTTTTGTTTTGTTTTGTTTTTTGTACTCAACTAAAATAAACTGTTCTGAAGAGTTATGCTAGATTTTGCTTTGTTTAGTTTTCAGAGGATGGAGAGGAAGATTGGAGAATGAGGTAATTTAGAGTATGTTTAAGAGCCTGACGGGGAGCCTCTTTGGTCAGTTAAGAACGAGCATAAGGGCAACAGAATTTTCGGGGGGCACAAACGGGAGGTGGGAGGTCACCATTCTTAAAAGTTACCTCCCTTTCTCAGAGGAAGGAGCAAGATCCACAAAACGATAGAACTTTCCTCCTCCAGTGATTATGCAGACATAATGCATGTGGGTTGTGTCACTCAGGTCTCAATGCTATTTCCCGTAGGCAAGGAAGGATGGTTTAGAGAAGTCCCATTAACTCTATACCTAAAAAAATGAAAAGATTGTTATCATTTACTTCTTTACTTCAGATACTGAGCAAGATAAAGTATGAGAATTCATCTAATGAATTACATGATGCATGAGTACCAACTCATTGCTACCTGTTATCCTAACGAAATTCATTTTTTAAAATGCACTCAATAGGTAATGAAGTTTGGAATGCAGACTGTCTCACACCCATTCCCATCAGCTATAAGGAAAATAGTAGTGGGCAGGTCTGAGGTTGAATTTGAGATATTATTCAAGGAAAAAAGCAAAGGCCAAACATCAGGGATCCAGCAGGGTTGTTATTTTGCAGCACAACATAAGGGAAAACAGAACTAAGAAACATCTATATTCATTATCCCTTCTATAACCATCATGCCACATATTCCAAAATGGCTCTACAGAAAATATACTGAAGAAGACAGCCGAAACATTCATTGGTAAGTTATTGGCTTTGTATAATATACATTTAAAGGCAGCTACAAATATAAAGGCAGATGTGTAATATATGGCTGGCACAGTTTTTATTTTCTTATACATCTTGCTACTGTCTGGGGGCAATGCTCTAGTGACTACTGAAATATAATAGCTGCTTTCTCTCTCAGTACACAATTTGACAGCATTTATTCTTTCCTTCAGTGAACATAATTACTTCACATATGGAACCTGTGATAGCCTACAGGCATCTGAAAGAAACCAGGATCATGCAATCTGTCCCCTTTTGAGCTTAATTTACATTCACAAGTGTCATTTTATTAGGGCTGGCATCATGTAGAATAAAAATTACAGGTCAGCTATGGCATGTCACTGAAAAGTGTCCTTAAGTCAACAATGTAGTATTATTACATTTGGGATAATTTTACAAGGGAGATCTCACAGGAGGAATCTGACCCTTATTTCTTAGTTTTCAGCTTTACTACTACCCACAAAGTAATTCATTTAGAAATGAGTATTGTAACAAATAGTTTAGCCTGCTATAAATATTTGTGCTGTGTGTTATACCCTTCAATATAACTTTGCAGCATCATCTACAATCTTAATGGACATGGAAGATTTACTTTGTTAACTATTAAAAGTGGGCATGTCCAGATTCATGTAATTAAATTGGCATCAGTCAGAAGCCTATGCCCTTTATTTTGGCCTGGTTGAAAGTAGAATTTAAGAAGCTTGTTTTACTGACCCTTTCCACCATAAGTAAAACAACATTGTTGGTTTAATAGATGTTACCTGGGAATGGGATGTGTAAGGCAAGCTGTAGGATTTATAATTGGTTATTATTTCTGTTTGAACAATAAGATGGTCCTGAGGTAATGTTTCCCTTTTGGCTCCCTTCTCTGTTGCTGAGGTCAGAAATTATTTTAACGTGAGAAGTTAGAGATGGCCAGTAAAGGCTAAACCATTTTCTTCATAATTCCATATTCTTTTATGAAGTATATGGCCTAATGAGTAACTAATCATAACTCTCAGATGGTAAGGATGGTGCACACTGAGAATAATGAGTGAAGCCAGAACAAGCCTTCAGCACAGTTGCTAAAGACTTTGCTTCATCCTACTAGGCTTGGTCACAGTGTAGAGCTCAGTGTATCAAAGCAGAACTAAAGCTGAGTCTATGGGAGGGCAAAGTTAAGAACTAGGGTTCTTAAGAAACAGAGTCATTGAAGTCCAGGCAGGCAGAGAAAGAAATCACGTGAAGTGTCTGAATAATTTTTTTAAGAGGGTACAAGAGCTGTGCAGATCAGAAAAAGTATTACCAAATAATTGGTTATTGGGAAGCTGTGTTTACCAAAATACTTCTTTTTTTTCAATTATTTTTTTTATTTTTATAAACTTTTTTTTTATATTGGCATATATTTGATTAACAATTTCATGATATTTTCAGGTGTACAGCAAAGTGATTTGGTTATACATATACACATATCTATACTTTTTCAAATTCTTTTCCCATTTTGGTTGTTACATAATATTGAGAACAATTTTCTGTGCTATACAGTAGGTCCTTGTTGGCTATCCATTTAAAATATAGCAGTATGTACATGTCAATCCCAAACTCCCTAACTATCCTTTCCCCCCGCCTTTCCACTCCAAAATACTTATTTTTAAGACTGATTTATATCTCATTGAATCTTTAAAATTACAGTTTCTTAAATACACTTACTTTTAAAATGTCTTGTTTTTAATCAAATTAGTACATACTCAAAATTAGAAAATCCTATGGCAGAGAAGAGCTAATTTTAAGAAACTAGTATCCTATGTCCCATATCTTCACATGCTTACTATTCAGAAGCAACTCCTTCTAACCTTCAATTTTAGTTGTAGACTTAATCTTCATATTGCTTTAATGTATGTCTATGCTTATATTTTCCCCCAGCTTTGTTGAGCTCTAATTGACAAAATTGTAAGATATTTAAAGTGTCTAACATGATGATTTGATATATGTGTACAACATGAAGGGAGTTCCCCCCATCGAGTTACTGAACACATCTATCACCTCACATATTTACCTTTGGGTGTGTATGTGAAAACATTTAAGTTCTACTCTTTTTAGAAAATTTCAATTACATCATATAGGGTTATCAACTACAGTCACCATGTTATATATTAGTACCCTTTTACCAAACTCTCTCTATTCCCCTCACGCCAATATCCTAGTAACTATTTTTTTACTCTCTGTTTCTATGAGGTTGACTTTTTTTTTTTTTTTCAGTTTCTACATATAAGTGAAATGAAACCATGCAGTATTTTCCTGCTCTGTCTGGTTTATTTCAAATAGCATAATGCCCTCCAGTTTCATCCATATAGTTACAATAACAGGATTTTCTTTTTTTTAAGGCTGAATAATATCCTTGTATATATGAGATAGATAGGATATATATATATATATATATATATATATATGAATAGATCAATATTATATATATACATATATATGTGATATTGATTCATTTGCTGATGGACACATGGGTTTACATACCTTGGCTATTATGAATAATGCTGCATGAACATGGGAATATTGATACCTCTTCGAGATAATGATTTTGTTTCCTTTTGATATATACCCAGAAGTGTAATTGCTGGATCACATTGTAGTTCTATGCTTCAGTTCTTGAGAGACCTCCATAATGTTTTCCATAGCAGCTATACTAGCTTACATTCCCACCAACAGTGCACAAGGGTTCTCTTTTCTCCAAATTCTCACCAGTATATGTTATCTCTTGTCATTTTGATAATGACCATCCTAAAAGGTGTGAAGCGGTGTCTCATGGTTTTGATTTGCATTTCTCTGATTATTACTGATTTTGAATACTTTTTCACATACCTGTAGGCCATGTATATGTTTCCTTTGGAAAAATGTTTATTTAGGTCCTTTGCCCATTTTTAAATTGAGTTTTTTTTTGTTTTTGTGCTACTGAGTTGATTAAGTTCCTTGTATATTTTGGATATTAACACCTTATTAGAGGTATCATTCACAAATATTTTCTCCCATTCCAGAACTACCTTTTCTTTTTTTGTTGTTTATTTGGGGTTTTTTGATGGTTTCCTTTGCCGTGCAGAAGCTTTTTAGTTTGATGAAGTTACACTTGTTTATTTTTCCTTTTGTTGCCTTTGTTATTTGTTGGCAAATCCAAAAATATTGTCAGGACCAGTGTCAAGAAACTTACCACCTATGCTTTCTTCGAGGAATTTTATGGTTTCAGGTCTTCTGTTCAAGTCTTTAATCCATTTTGAGTTGATTTTTGTGTATGGTGAAGATGAGAATCCAGTTTATTCTTTGGCATGTGGCTGTCCAGTTTTCCCAGCACCATTTATTCAAGAGATTATCCTTTCCCCATTGCATTATTCTTGACTCCTTTGTTGTAAATTAGTCGACCATGTATGCATGGGTTTATTTCTGAGCTCTCTATTCTGTTCCATTGATCTATGTGTCTGTTTTTATACCAGTACCATACAATTTTGGTTACTCTTAGCTTTGTAATATAGTTTGAAATCAGGATGTGTGTGATGCATTCAGCTTTTTCTTCTTTCTCAAGATTGTTTTGGCTATTCAAGGTCTTTCATTGTTCCCACAAATTTTAGGATTTTTTTTCTGTTTCTGTGAAAATTACAACTGGAATTTAGATAGGAATTGTACTGAATCTGTAGATTGCTTTGGGTAGTATGGACAGTTTAACAATATTAATTCTTCTGTTTCATGAGCAAAGAATATCTTTCCATTTATTTATGTCCTCTTCAAGTTCTCTAATCAATGTTTAATAGTTTTAGTGTACAGGTCATTCACTTCCTTGGTTAAATTTATTCCTAGGTATTTTATTCTTTTGCTGCAATTATAAATGAGGTTATTTTCTTAATTTCTCTGATAATTCATATTAGTGTATAAAAACGCCACTGATTTTTATAGATTGATTTTGTATCCTACAACTATGAATTTGTTTATTTTTTGTAACAGTGTTTTGGTGGAACATTTAGGGTTTCTTATATATAATATAATGTCAACTGCAAATAGACACAGTTTTACTTCTTTCTTCCTAATCTGGATGGCTTTTTTTTTTTCTTGACTACTTGCTGTGGCTATGACTTTCAATATTATGTTGAATGAAAGTAATAAGTGTGGGCATCCTTGTCCTCTTCCTGTTTTTAGAGGGAAAGCTTTCACCTTTTTACCATTGACTATGTTAGCTGTGGGCTTGTTATCAATGACCCTTGTTATGTTGAGGCATGGTCTCTCTACACTCACTTTGTTGAGAGTTTTTATCATGAATGGATCTTGACACTCTAATTTTTAGACCATATTTTCATATAGTTGAGCTGATACATCTTGTTTTTTAAATTATGTTTCTGAAAATGCCATACATGTGATTATAATAAATATAATATTGTTTATCCATTCTCTACTTGTTGAATATATAGTCTGTTTATATTTGTTTTGTTATTATAAAAATTGTTACCATTATTTTGTAAGATTAGAATCAATAAGTAGTTTCAAATGAGTAAGCATAACTTGAAAGTTTGGATGCTAGAGAGAAAATAATTTCACAAATAGGATGCAGGAAATTACAACTAGCATAATAAAAGGAACATACATGTCCTGTGTCACTGTTATGGAGGATGACTATTTTTTTTTAATTTCTACCTTATCTGCTTGTTTAATTGTTTCATTTGAAGCTATTTAATTAGATCTAATAAGGGACATCTTTGGTTTGTCCCTCATTCAAATTTTTCTTTAAAGGTGGGAAATATGTTATCAACAGATCACATACCACAGGTTGACAGAATAGCCCTGTTGCAATTATTTTTATTAGTAACAATAGCCTTTGTTTAGTGTTGTATCTTGTGATGAAGGTAAAACAGATATTATTCCAGAAATGTAGAGAGCTTACAGTTACTTGTCCCAGGTCACCCAACTATTAGGTGATAGAATATGCAAATTGCATAATTGGCCACATTATGCAAATTAAACAAAAATACACATATACAAAAGCCAGCTGACATCCTTAACTACATTTCTAAATCAAGAATCCATGTTTATATAAGTTCAATTTACGCAAAAGCCAACTAACCTCCTAATCCATAGCTTCAAATAAGGATTTTAAATTTATTTAAATTCAGTCTACCTGAAAGCTAACTAATATGCTGAACTACATCTTAAAATAAATATTTTAGATTTATATAGTTTCAGTTATATTTTAGAATTGATGATTCCACTCAGAGATTGGCATATAACACCATTTAGACATTTGGAGGACTTCCCTGGCTAGCACAACAATCTTTTTAAGTTTAGAAAGATAAATTTGCTAAGTAAAACAATATATTATGTATAGTAAAAGGTATATAATATATATTTACTAAGAAAGTCTATTATGTGTTAAAAAATACAAAATCTAATATATATTATATAATACTTATATTAAAATTATACATTATAAAATTGTTAGGAAAATTTATGCACATGCACACATTTTTTCCTAAACCTCAAAATGAGAATTATGAACATATATTTTTGAAGGGGCAGTCAACACTTTCTGCATGCAGCTTTTTGTTTGTTTTGTTTTTACTTTTAAAAACAGATTTGGCTTGTAGACTGGTAAAACTTATTCCTTCACCCTTGAACCTTCAGAAGGCGTCTCTCCTACCACTTCCCCATTTTGAAAAAAATTATTTTGAAATAATTATAGAGTTACAGGAAGTTGTAAAGAGAGTACAGAGAGAGATATCGTATAACTCTTTTCCCCAATAACTACCGCTTATATAGCTATGATATAATATCAGAACCCAGGGAATCACCTTAGTACAATGTATGTATATAGTCCTGTGCCATTTTATCACATATGTAGATTCATGTAACCATCACTGCAATCAAGATATAGGACTGTCCTATCACTACCTCTTATAGTCATATCCACTCCCCTCTCACTACCATCCCTAACCTCTGGCTAATTTGTTCTCCATCTCTGTAACTTTTTTCATTTCAAGAATGTTATATCAATAATGGAGTCATGTAGTTTGTGACCTTTTATATTGGCTTTTTCCACTAGCTTAATGACCTTGAGATACATTCAAGTTGTGTATCATTTTTATCAAGTGGTATTTCATGGTATGAATGTACCACAGTTTGTTTAACCATACCGGGTGGATGCTTTTAATTAAGGGTCTGAACTACACTCAGAAATGAAAGCAGGAGGAAGAATCTTATCTACCTGTAAGGCATTCTTCTGGTACTCAAGAGGTTTATCCAATGAAGAAAGTAATTGAGGAAGGAAAAAGATAAAGCTAAGCACGATTACTGCAGTTTTCAGATTGAATTTTAAAATAATGCTGTAGAATAGAGATTTCCAGAAGATGGCTTATGTCCTGATTTTCTGTTTGAATATCTTGTTCCTAGAAGTCAAACTTTACACAAGTCCCAGTATCCAAAGAACCATGTAATCAAACCAATCAAGCAGAGAAACAAAGCAAGAACCAACTTACAGGCCTAAAGCCAAATCTAGTTTTAAAATCTTGGTAATTCATCACTAAACATATATGAAAAAGGAGAAGTAACAACTGACACCACAGAAATACAAAGGATTATAAGAGACTATTACAAACAACTATCATTGCCAGTATAATGAACAACCACAAAGAAATGGATAAACTCATGGAAAGGTACAATTTTCCTAGACTGAACCAGGAAGAATTAGAAAATATAAACAGACGTATCACAAGTAATGAAATTGAAACTGTGATTAAAAATCTTCCAACAAACAAAAGTCCAGGACAAGATGGCTTCACAGGTGAATTCTATCAAACGTTTAGAGAAGAGCTAACACCCATCCTTCTCAAACTCTTCCAAAAAATTGCAGACAAAAGAACACTCCCAAACTCATTCTATGAGGCCACCAACACCCTGACACCAAAACCAGACAAAGATACTACAAACAAAGATAATTACGGACCAATATCACTCAGGAATATAGATGCAAAAATCCTCAACAAAATACTAGCAAACTGAATCCAACATTACATTAAAAGGATCATACACCATGATCAAGTGGGACTTACCCCAGAGATGCAAGGATTCTTCAATATATGCAATTCAATCAATGTGATATACCATATTAACAAATTGAAGAATAAAAACCGTATGATCATCTCAATAGATGCAGAAAATCTTTTGACAAAATTCAACACCCATTTATGATAAAAACTCACCAGAAAGTGGGCATAGAGGGAACCTACCTCAACATAATGAAGGCCATATACAACAAACCCACAGCAGACATAATTCTCAATGGTGAAAAACTGAAAGCATTTCCTCTAAGATCAGGAAAAAGACAAGGATGTCCACTCTCACCGCTATTATTCAACATAGTTTTGGAAGTCCTAGCAACGGCAGTCAGAGAAGAAAAAGGAATACAAATTGGAAAAGAAGACATAAAACTGTCACTGTTTGCAGATGACATGATACTATACATAGACAATCCTAAAGATGCTACCAGAAAACTACTAGAGCTAATCAATGAATCTGGTAAAGTAGCAGGATACAAAATTAATGCACAAACATCTCTTGCATTCCTATACACTAATGAGGAAAACTCTAAAAGAGAAATTAAGGAAACACTTCCATTTACCATTGCAACAAAAAGAATAAAATACCTAGAAATAAACCTACCTAGGGAGACAAAAGACCTGTACGCAGAAAACTATAAGACACTGATGAAAGAAATTAAAGATGATACCAACAAATAAAGAGATATACCATGTTCTTGCATTAGAAGAATCAATATTGTGAAAATGACTACACTACCCACTCCCTATCAAATTACCAATGCAATCCCTATCAAATTACCAATGGCGTTTTTTGTAGAACTAGAACAAAAAAATCTTAAAATTTGTATGGAGACACAAAAGACCCTGAATAGCCAAAGCAGTCTTGAGGGAAAAATACGGAGCTGGAGGAATCAGGCTCCCTGACTTCAGACTACACTACAAAGCTACAGTAAACAAGACAATATGGTACTGGCACAAAAACAGAAATATAGATTACTGGAACAGCATAGAAAGCCCAGAGGTAAAGCCATGCACCTATGGTCAACTAATCTATGACAAAGGAGGCAAGGATATGCAATGGAGAAAAGACAGTCTCTTCAGTAAGTGGTGCTGGGAAAACTGGACAGCTACATGTAAAAGAATGAAATTAGAACACTCCGTAACACCATACACAAAAATAAACTCAAAATGGATTAGAGACCTAAATGTAAGACTGGACAATGTAAAACTCTTAGAGGAAAACATAGGAAAAACACTCTTTGACATAAATCACAGCAAGATCTTTTTTGATCCACCTCCTAGAGTAATAGAAATAAAAACAAACAAATGGGGCCTAATGAAACTTAAAAGCTTTTGTGCAACAAAGGAAACTGCAAACAAGATGAAAAGAGAACCCTCAGAATGGGAGAAAATATTTGCAAATGAATCAATGGATGAAGGATTAATCTTCAAAATATATAAATAGTTCATGCAGCTCAATATTAAAAAAACAAACAACCCAATCCAAAAATGGGCAGAAGACCTAAATAGACATTTCTCCAAAGAAGACATACAGATGGGCAAGAAGCACATGAAAAGCTGCTCAACATCACTAATTATTAGGGAAATGCAAATCAAAGCTAGCATGAGGTATCACCTCACACCAGTTAGAATGGCCATCCTCAGAAAATCTACAAACAGCAAATGCTGGAGAGGGTGTGGAGAAAAGGGAACCCTTTTGCAGTGTTGGTGGTAATGTAAATTGATACAGCCACTATGGAGAACAGTATGGAGGTTCCTTAAGAAACTAAAAATGTAATGACCATATGACCCAGCAATCCTACTACTGGGCATACACCCAGAGAAAACCAGAATTCAAAAAGACACATGTACCCCAATGTTCATTGCAGCACTATTTACAATAGCGAGGGCAGGGAAACAACCTAGATGCCCATTGACAGATGAATGGATAAAGGAAATGTGGTACATATATACAATGTAATATCCAAATGATCCAATGTATCCAAATGACAATGTATCCAAATGACTCAGCCATAAAGAGAACAAAATCGGGTCATTTGTAGAGACATGGATGGATCTAGAGACTGTCATACAGAGTGAAGTAAGAAAGAGGAAAACGAATATCATATATCAACGCATATATGTGGAACTTAGAAGAATGGTACAGATGAACTGGCTTGCAGAGCAGAAATTGAGAGACACAGAGGCAAAGAACAAACATATGGACACCAAGAGAGGAAAGTGGCTGGGGGTGCAGTGTGTGTGCTTGTGTGATGAATTGGGAGATTGGGATTGACATGTATACACCAATATGTATAAAATGGATAACTAACAAGAACCAGCTGTATAAAAAAAGAAAAATCTTGGTAATTCATTACTAAACATATACGTTCTAATAAAGCTATCAGAATAATTTATTTTTAATGTATAACTTTCTTTCTAGAACAATATAATCTTGATCAAAATTCTGAAAGAAAAATAAAATTAATTACATCTACACAAAGCCCTGGTTTTTCACTGTTGTACATATTTTCAATGTGCTATCAGTCATATTTCCCCACAGTTTTGAATGAGGTTTGGCTTGGCAACTGAAAACCTAGCCATTGCTTTCCTGATGAAGCTGTAACTTAGCCTCTGATTTTCACTCTGATTGCTAGTAAGTTTATGGAGTAATTATCCTTTTTATTACTATTTATAAATCAAACGACTAGTATTAAAATCTCTAGTAGAACAATTAAGACCTATTTCTTCATGAGAATTGTGGAATATATCTTATTTTCAAACTGAAGGTTTTCTATTTCTATAAATCATTTTAAGAAACAATTTACTTGATTTAAATGTCAAAATGTGTTCCCATTATACCACGTCCATGATGGGTAGAACTGTATTTTTTGATTCTAAGTAAGAATTCACATATGATAAATAAAGGCTTGCTGTCTCTAACATTTAAGGAGCTCTTAGAAATCAATAAAATGCAAGTTCCCACATAGACACCTGTTTTACAAATGAATAAATATAAATGGCTAATAAACATATTTAAAATGTTCACTCTCAATAATAAAAAAGCAGCTAGTCAAGAAAACATTAAGATCATACGTCACATTTTAAAAGACTTTCTCTTCTTTTTTTCTTAGTATTCAGGGAAATAATCACTCTTAAATTTCAGGGAAATAGTCACTCTTAAATTTCAGGGAAATAATCACTCTTAAATTTTAGAAAAGTGAGATTGACTTATTCAACATATATTTATGGATCACCTGCTATGTGTGAAATACAAGTCTAAGAGCTAATAGCAGTTAACACACACACACACACACACACACACACATACCCCACCCTCATGGAGCTTATCTTCTAGTGGGAAAATTCACACGCCAAGAAAGACAAGTAAAATATATAGTATGTTAAATAGTGATAAGTACTATAAAGAAAAGTAAAACAATGAAAGGATTTTAGAATTTGGTGGCAAATATATCCAAATGACTTAAACTTTACTGTATGTCTAATTTTACAATTCTTTATTTACTTTGTTTCCTGTGTCATTCCAGAATTTCTACATTTGTTACGCTGTGAGACAAAACATGATGGAGCCTCAATTGAACTCTAGCACAAAAATGTGTATTTTAATGCTTCATTCTGGCCAAGACCATTTGAAGAGCTTGGAGAAATAATGAGGAACACATCACATACTTGTAAAAGCATAAATCCATGTAGCTCACTGGAGTCATTAAAGTAAAAGTCAGATAATAATTGTTTTTACTCATTTTCATTTCTTTTCTTTTCTTTTTTGTATAGTCTTTTTTTTCAAGGTAACAGTAGTGGTTTCTTTTAATTGCACACATCTATAAACCTAATAAATAGGTTTTCTCTATTTTTTTTATATACAGCAAGTTCTTATTAGTCCCTGTTGGAAGATTTTTAATCACAGTTTCAATTTCATTACTTGTGATTGGTCTTTTCATATTTTCTATTTCTTCCTGGTTCAGTCTTGTAAGGTTATACTTTTCTAAGAGTTTGTCCATTTCTTCCAGGTTGTCCATTTTATTGGCATAAAGTTGCTTGTAGTAGTCTCTTAGGATACTTTTTATTTCTGCGGTGTCCATTGTAACTTCTCCTTTTTCATTTCTAATTTTATTGATTTGAGTCCTCTGCCTCTTTTTCTTGATGAGTCTGGCTAACGGTTTATCAATATTGTTTATCTTCTCAAAGAAACAGCTTTTAGTTTTATTGTCCTTTGTTATTGTTTTCTTTGTTTCTAACTCATTTATTTCTGCTCTGAGCTTTATGATTTCTTTCCTTCTGCTAACTTTGGGTTTTGTCTGTTTTTCTTTCTCTAGTTCCTTTAGGTGTAAGGTTAGATAATTTATTTGAGATTTTTCTTCTTTCTTGAGGTGGCTTGTATAACTATAAACTTCCCTCTTAGAACTGCTTTTGCTGCATCCCATAGGTTTTGAATCATTGTGTTTTCATTGTCATTTGTATCTAGGTATTTCTTGATTTCCTCTTTGATTTCTTCAGTGATCTCTTGGTTATTTAGTAACATAGTGTTTAGCCTCCATGGGTTTGTGTTTTTTACACTTTTTCCCCTGTAATTCATTTCTAATCTCATAGTGTTTTGGTTAGAAAAGATGCTTGATATGATATCAATTTTCTTAAATTTACTGAGGCTTGATTTGTGACCCAAGACATGATCTATCCTGGAGAATGTTCCATGCACATTTTAGAAGAAAGTGTAACCTCTGGTTTTGGATGGAATGTCCTATAAATATCAATTAAATCTATGTGATCTATTGTGTTATTTAAAGCTTCTCTTTCCTTATTTATTTTCATTTTGGATGATCTGTCCATTGGTGTAAGTGAGGTGTTAATGTCTCCCACTATTATTGTGTTACTGTCAATTTCCTCTTTTACAGCTGCTAGCAGTTGCCTTATGTATTGAAGTGCTCCTATGTTGGGTGCATATATATTTATAATTGTTATATCTTCTTCTTGCATTGATCCCTTGATCTTTATGTAGTGTCCTTCCTTGTCTCTTGTAATATTCTTTATTTTAAAGTCTATTTTATCTGATATGAGTTTTGCTCCTCCAGCTTTTTTTGATTTCCATTTGCATGGAATATCTTTTTTCAGCCCCTCACTTTCAGTCTGTATGTGTCCCTAGGTTGGAAGTGGGTTTCCTGTAGAGAGCACATATATGGGTCTTGTTTGTGTATCCATTCAGCAAGCCTGTGCCTTTTGGTTGGAGCATTTAATCCACTCATGTTTAAGGTAATTATTGATATGTATGTTCCTAATACCATTTTCTTAATTGTTTTGGGTTTGTTTTGTGGGTCTTTTTCTTCTCTTGTGTTTCCCACTTACAGAAGTTCCTTTAGCATTTGTTGTAGAGCTGGTTTGGTGGTGCTGAATTCTCTTAGCTTTTGCTTGTCTGTAAAGCTTTTGATTTCTCCATCGAATCTGAATGAGATCCTTTCCAGGTAGAGTAATCTTGGTTGTAGGTTCTTCCCTTTCATCACTTTACGTATATCATGCCACTCCCATCTGGCTTGTAGAGTTTCTGCTGAGAAATTAGCTGTTAACCTTATGGGAGTTCCCTTGTATGTTATTTGTCATTTTTCCCTTGCTGCTTTCAATAATTTTTCTTTGTCTTTAATTTTTGCCAGTTTGATTACTATGTGTCTCAGCATCTTTCTCCTTGGGCTTATCCTGTATGGAACTCGCTGTGCTTCCTGGACTTGGGTGGCTATTTCCTTTCCATGTTAGGGAAGTTTTCAACTATAATGTCTTCAAATATTTTTTTCAGGTGCTTTCTCTCTCTCTTCTCCTTCTGGGACCCCGATAATTTGAATGTTTTTACATTTAGTGTTGTCCCAGAGGTCTCTTAGGCTGTCTTCATTTCTTTTCATTCTTTTTTCCTTATTCTGTTCCACAGCAGTGAATTCCACCTTTCTGCCTTCCAGGTCACTTATCCGTTTTTCTGCCTCAGTTATTCTGCTATTGATTCCTTCTAGTGTAGTTTTCATTTCAGTTATTGTATTGTTCATCTCTGTTTGTTTGTTCTTTAATTCTTCTAGGTCTTTGTTAAACATTTATTGCATCTTCTCAATCTTTGCCTCCATTGTTTTTCCAACGTCCTGGATCATCTTCACTATCATTATTCTGAATTCTTTTTCAGGAAGGTTGCCTATCTCCACTTCATTTAGTTGTTTTTCTGGGGTCTTATTTTGTTCCTTCATCTGGTACATAGCCCTCTGCCTTTTCATCTTGTCTATCTTTTTGTGAATGTGCTTTTTGTTCCACAGGCTGCAGGATTGTAGTTCTTCTTGTTTCTGCTGTCTGCCCTCTGGTGGATGAGGCTATCTAAGAGACTTGTGTCATTTTCTTTTTGATAGGCAGCATTAAACATTTTAGGGATAGATATTTGTGTCCAATTATATAGGACCTATATTACAATGCTATTGAGATTAAATATAACTGAACTATGTTAGTTTTGCATGAATAACTTTTCCACTACAACAATCCAAGGATTGCTTCTTTCTCTTTAAACCCTGAACCTCTCCTGTCAGTGACTGATACGGTAATATACTAGGTATGTAGAAGCATTCTGACTTTTGGAATAAAACTAACATTTAAAGGGTCCTCAGGTAAACGGTGGTTTCCTGAGAAAGATAATCCAGGCCTTGATTAGGCTTTTCTGAGAGAAGGCGGAGAGAGAGAAAGAGAGGAGAAAAGGAGGGATGAAAAAGAGAGAGAGCAAAAGAGATGCAGGAAGAGAGAGATAGAAAAAGAATGAAGGATAGAGAAAGGGGAAAAAAGTGGAAATAATTAAAAAGATAATAGAATTGTAGCAAAATCTAAAAGAAATAACTTACTAGGATATAATATTATAAAGTGCTACATAAATAACTTTAACTTTCTGTTTTTTTCCAAGAAAATTCTAATGCTCTTTTTTACAAAATTCTGTGATTTACAATGTCCTGAGTTTAGGCACATGCCTCTTTGACATTAGCTGTTACAAAATTTTATCTAGAGATTTGTTTGCTTCCAGAATTATCTTTTAAATTTACTTTACTCTCTATTGCCTAATGTGTTTTTTATTTCTCAGGCTTTTACTCTTTCCTTATATTAAATACACATGGCATCACTGAACATCATGCTAAAAGTCTTGATGTTTTATAAGCTTCTAGAGCTCTCCACTGAATTAGGTTTAAAACATTTACAATAGTTTCTCCACACTACTCAACAGAGCCATAATATTCACATTTCATTGACTTGGGGACTGATTATATGTGTGGTGCCACCTTTATCTCCCAGTCGATCTTGAGACCAGTGAGCTGACCAATAATAAATGGGTCATTTTGACATGAATAACCCATATTTAGCTTTTTTGATCCAGTTCCCACCTGTTATTAGAAGGCCCTCAAGCATCATAAACATTTCCCCCACCACTTAAGAATTTCTGGAACTCCCCCAGAGCTTCTAACATGTGTCCAGAAATAAGATTGTCAAGCACAACATGACTTCTGACAGACACATCTGGCATTCCCTGAGTTCCACTTTCAGGAATACTGTCCCATACTCTACTGTCCAAACCAGTACAGCATGGATGATTAGCCAGGCTTTCTTGCTTCATCCTCTGGTACCGTTGCCATCTCTTTTGCTGGGGCTGCATATGCATCAGAATGTTTATGGAGCTGAAGCACCAATGAGTCTGTGGCAAAATAGAGAGGAATGCTTCTTCCTTCCCTCCCTCCTTCCTCCTCCCTTTGTCTCTTTTTCCTTCCTTCCTTCCTTCCTTCCTTCCTTCCTTCCTTCCTTCCTTCCTTCCTTCCTCCCTCCCTCCCTCCCTCCCTCTCTCTCTCTCTCTTTTTTCTTTCTTTCTTTCTTTCTTTCTTTCTTTCTTTCTTTCTATCTTTATTTCTTTCTTTCTTTCTTTCTTTCTTTCTTTCTTTCTTTCTTTCTTTCTTTCTTTCTTTCTTAACTAAATCACTAGTTTATTAGAAAATAATATAACTCAGGAACAGCCAAATGGATGAGAGGCAGAGGGCAAGGGATGGGGAAGGGATGCTGAGCTTCCAAGCCCTTTTCCAGTGTCCTGCTCTCCCAGCACTTCTACATGTTCACCAACTCAGAAGCCTTCCAAATCCCATCTTTTTGGGGTTTTATGGAGGATTTGTTTATACAAGCATGATTGATTAACTCATTGACCATTGGTGACTGATTCAACCTCTAGCCCTTCTCCTCTTCCTGGAAATCGGTGGGTAGGATTGATAATTCCAACCCTCTAATCAGGGTTGGTTCCCCTGATGACCAGCCTCCATCCTTACATGCTTTCCAAAAGTCACCTCATTAGCATAAACCCAGTTGTGGTGAACAGGGACTTGTTATGAACAACAGGACACCCATTTCACCTTTAGGGCTCTGAAGGGGCTTCAGGAACTGAGGACAGGAGAACAAATATTATAACAAAAGATACTCGCATTGCTCTTTTCACTCAGGAAATTCCAAGAGTTTTAAGAGATGTGTGTCAGAAAACATGGAGGAAGACCATATCTTTATAAGTAAATTTTAGTCATCTGAATGACCAAATATATATATATATATATATATATATATATATATATATATATATATATATATTTAATTATTTTTTTATCGAAGTACAGTTGATTCTCCCTTTCTTCTCTCTCTCTCTCTCTCTCTCTTTCTTTCTTTGTTTTTGAAATAGGCACCCAAGTTGTCATGTTTTCTCCTTAATTTATGACACAGTTTCTAGTGAACATAGATCTTTCACTTTTTATTCAGAACCTTTCTTCCCTCTAGGCCACAGGTATGAAACTAAATGAATGATGGAGACTCTGCTATAGTTAGAATCCCCCCAACAACTTATATGATGGTAATTGGGGAAATCTAGCCTACCTGACTCCCTCTTCCCTAAGGAGGTATTGGTTCCTATCAGTCTCCTTAGCCCCTGAAATCAAAAGACTCTTGGTTTGTCTGACCTAGAAAGGTCAGGAGACATACCCACATGGCCTTGCTACCAGTGGCAGGCATTATTTGGACAGAAACTAGCAGCATCACCCCACAAGATAATCCAGGTTTTCATCCTCCTGCTTCCTGTCTTTTGACCACTTCACTATTTTATGTTTCTACTACTTCACAATTTTAGTTTTTCTACTTCCTGCTAATCATACAGATAATAATTCTCCAATGCAGTAATTTCACCACTTAGTTAATTCCAAGAAAGATTATGTTGAAAGAGAGAAAAGTTATTTGAGGAATATCTATACATATCAATAACCCATGCTACTCATTTCTTCCATTTCAAAGTTAATGGATAATTGACTTATTTGGCAATTAAATCTGAATTATACGACTTGTTTACTATTGAACAATACTTTGTTTTGACTAGTCAATGTGTTTCCACAATGAAACTGCATCCTATTATACCCAATCAGCTTTATTATTTTCATACTTAAAAATAAATCATGACCAGGAGAAACTCAGCTAAAAATGTGTTCATTTGCCAATCTTTTCCTCTGATGAATCCCCACAGTCTACCAGGGTGCCTAGAACATGTGCTAAACAAGTTGGATGACTGAGTGAATAAATGAATGTTTCAGTCAATCATTCAATCAAGGTTTCCCAGAATACAGTATGGTCTTGTCAATTCAGTCTCCATCCGTCCCCATGATTTATTCAGATCTCTGCTCAGCTAACTAAATTCTACAAAAGGACTTCCCCAGTGTCTCTATCCATTATTTAAATTTAGTATGTAGGGACTGGCCTCCCCTCTCAGGTGCTCCATTCTGTGTGCCTGGAGCTGTTCATAAGGAAGAGTTAGTTCCCTGACATCTTTCAACCCTGTTTCATTCCACCTTCTCCTTTGCTCACTTTTGATACTGAAAACTCAGTCTCTGTACCCCAGTGCTGAATCGAATTGCAGAGACAGAGCTTTGGATGAAGTAGAAAAGAATAGCTTTATTGCTTTGCCAGGCAAAGGTGGACACAACAGGCTCATGTCCACAAAAACTGTGTGTCCCCATGTAGGGGGGATTTGGTGAGGAGTTTTATAGCAATGGTTCAAGGGCAGAGTTGCTGATAAGGATCAGGGTGTGTGCAGGACTGGCATTCCTTTAGTCTGACCTCAGGTGGTCTCCTGATGAGCCTTTGTGGTTCTTGAGGTTATCAAACTATGACCTTCTCTCTGGAATGAAGAATGCTTCATCAAGCAGTTCATCTTCCATTTGTTGTGGGTTTTAGTTCTGCAGAAGAGCTCAAAGATATTGTTATGTGTATCCCTTGAGGTGGAACCAAGATTCTGCCCCAAGGCTGCACTATTGTTTCTTGGCTGCCTCTCCCTTGTCTCTGTGTCCCCTCCCTTCCCTGATAAGCAACTATTTGAATCTGCCCTTTGAAACTCAGGGAAGGTCATGGAAGCTGGAGCCTATTCCCTACAAATAAGAAATGGGGAACACAGAAAACTTCCCTGCCCAGGATCCCCACAGTGTCCTACTGGGTTTCACTTTCTCTTCAACAGCTATCACTCTCCACTTCCTTCTTTCCCTCATATATACTGTACTCATGGCCATTTATGACTCTGAGCAATAAGCCCTAACTCCGTTCTTTTGAATTTTCAGTATAAATTCTCTCTTTCTGATGTAATTCTTCCTCAGACACATCTGTACAAACCAGGTAAGTCTGAGCTTGCCTTTCCTTATCCACTGCCCTGACTGGCCAGCCTTAGTCTCAGAGGCAGAGACAGATGCTATGGAGCACTGTTTCTCATCAGGAGACTCATGAAACTCCTGACTCAGAATCACCCACAGTGATTTAAAAATGAATATTCCCACTCCCGTGTTCCCAAGAAACATGTAACTGGTAAAATTGAAGATGACATCTAAATGCATGAGAACACAGCCTTGTTGTTTATTTAAACTATGTTTTGGTCTGATTGATATGAATATAAAAAATACCCCTAAATTCCTTCAGATCCAGTACTAATAGGGTTAATTTCAATTTAATAATTTCAACTTGCATGTAAGAAAGCACTCAAGCTGAAATAATTGGCTTATTTTGTAAAGCCCATCTCCACATTTGTGAACAAAATGTGAGAATTCTCTGCATGTGTATCTTTTGGTTATGGGTTATAGTTATGTGTATAAACCATTCTTAAGCTATCAAAGTACTCTGTGGGTCAGAATTTTCTGTTAGGTTTATAAAAGATTCTCCCCTAAATAATTTGAGGCAGCTTTTTACTCACACATTCTAGATTCACAGATTTAAATTCTGATGTCATTGTATGTCTTGAATCAAGTTTTCCTAGATATCCCTGAGAATGGCATTTTCCAGCCCCAAACCCCATAGCATTGCATTTATCTGTCTCTTATGACACTTACTATGTTGTATCTTGAATTACATTTGTTTTCATTTATTTTATCATGATGGCATTTCAGGGCAAACCAGTACCACCTGTCAACAAACTGAGGGTAATGAAGCTGAAATCAGGGGAGAGTCAGGAATTGGATACTGAAGAGTTATTATCAAAATGCAAAACTACACCCATGTTCCTTTCATGGAAGCAGAGTTGAAGGTGTGGCTAATGGAACAAGACACATTAAATCCATATAGGCCATATGTGAAAATCAAAGTCCAGGGGGAAACATGAGGTCACAATGGGAGGAAGCTAGTAAAAAGGCACACATGGGAAGTAACTGTGGTATTCACTTATTCTATGCAGATTTATTGTCGTGGATGGACCCCCATTACCATTTTCAGTTCTCTTTCTGATGTCCAGGACCTCTCATACTTTTGTCAGTCTTAATGAAGTAGTCTGCTCCATATGATGAGTAAAGAAACCTATTTCTCATGCTGCTCTAACATCACTGGTTGTTCCTATTTTTTCTCTCTGTAGCCTTTAACACTTACACATAGGAAGTAATAAATAAAATTTGAATGAATAAACAAATAAGTGAATAAATGAAGTGTACATGTTTTTTTCACTTTGAAGCATTAACTGTTTAAAAATTTTTGAACAGGCACTGGTATTTGGTTGTGCATACTCATAATTTTCTGTCATTGAGGTAGCAAGTTCTCCAATTTTACTTTCTATTGTCTCATTAGTCCCCACCTATTAGCAAGTAAGTTTTCCTTAATGGGGTATTTAGGATCATTTTAGTGATGGTCATGTATTTAAAAAGGCAAGACTACAGTAAACTTCTACACTGAGCTCTAATGTGTTGTTTAATTTTACTTCATCTGTAAATGTTTCTTTATTTTCTTTTATTAACTGTATTAGAAGAGGCTAATTTGTATAGTGTTTACATGATATTTTCCCAAGTGAGGTGTCTGCTGTCATGCTTCTATGGCTCTATTATACCAGAAAATGATACTGCATTGCTTTCAAGTGCTTTAACATAAAAATCAATAAAAAGAATTGTACAGGGGGAAATCCCTTACAACTGAAAATATGTGATAAACAGGAATGAAGGGAAATTTTTTAAAAATCTTGAATATATTTGGTCAAACTCTTTTTTTCTTTTACTTTTCTTCTTAAAAATAAAAGCAGTCATTTCCACATGTCTCAGAGGCACAGCTGAGTTACTCACGTGTCACTGCTGAGTCATCTGTGGCAGTCACTATGTGCCAGTTAATTTTGCACAGTGTAGGGTAGGAAAAGGACCCATCAGAGAGTCTACAGCATAATTAAGAAACACTCTTCTCATTTCTCTTCTCTCCCTTATCTTTTCTTCTCACCTTGTCATGCATTTTTCTTCTTTATGAAATGGCAGTAGTTTTCCAGTCTTGGTGAGAAAAATAACAATTCAGCTAACCTCAAACAATAGGAAAACTTGTCCACCGAGTCATAGGTAAGTGGCCCAAGTGAGCAATCTAAGCTAGTCATTTTCAGGCCAAATATGAGGTAGATAAAACAAAACTAGAAAAATGACAGAAGTAATAAATTGTTAAAGAAAGGCTGAATTTGTTAAAGGAATTGGATGTTGTTGATTAATTGGAGGTTTTTTATTCTGAGTTATTTTTGTTTCTTTTTTCACTGTCATTGGAGATTTTGTCTTCATAAACCAAGCATTTTTGGTAAAGCATTTCTGGTAGAGCTTTTTTTTTTTTTGGTAATACCCACACCAAACACTCATGACCTGATTGATGTGAAATGAGGATAGACACCACTTTGCTTCAAAGCTCCTGGACTGGCAATCAGTCACATTGCCAACATTGGACAAATATTTCCTCTCTCTCTCTCTCTCTAGATAGATAGATATATGGTATATATGTGTATACCATATATATACACACACACAGAGTACAACATGTTTGAAAATCTGTTTCATGGATATGGCTTCACATTGTAGAGATATCTTATAATGGACTCCCTAAACATGCACACACCACCAAAACATTTTTCTGTCTGTATTCTCATTTCAGTATGTAAAATGAATCTGGCAATATAATCCTATAGTATATGCTTATTTTGTGTATGTATATATGGACGTATAATCAGAAAGATTTTCAAGGCTGACGTGACTTGACTAATAAAGCAAGGATCATTAAAGAACATCAAGTATAAAAGAAAAACACTATAAACTATAATGTATATAAAATATAGAGCATTGATAACATTTTTTGCTTGCAACAGAGCATATGCTTGTGGTGTTTTCTTCCCTTACTTTCTGTGTGTCAACTTGGACTCTTTTTTTGGTCTTCATGACCCATAATGCATAAAATCATTTAAAAAATATATCTGAGAGAAGACAGTAGAAAGATTTTGTCATACTCTAAATAAATAGAAAATTTATATTTATCTAAAAAAAATCAGGATGACTCAAAAAAGTGGGGGGTGGGAGCTTACATTAAGGTCACTTGGGAGCCATTCATGTGGTGGTGGTCACTTACTTTTCAATAAAACATGACTACTTACCATAGCAACCACAATAGAGGACAGTACATGTGCTGTCTCCGAGATACAGTGCTTTAATAAAGAAATAATTGCAGTGAAGAATGAACAAACACAAAAGCACACTTTTACAACCTCATAATAGAGAACAATATCTTTTGCAAAAACATTTATATTTTCCCGATTTTTAATACCCAGCTGCTGTGGAATAATCAATACAATCTGCTCTAAGCCATTTGTCTTTCTTTGTGACTGGCTTGCCTTTGAAAGTGATGATTTTTATTTGAGTGCTTGATTCAACAGGATGAATGTTGCATTTCAGAAGACAACAAGCTGCAGTGGGAAGGTGGCCTTTTCTTTTCTAGAGAGGGGTGTACAGAGTGACTGAAGTCCCTGCTAGGGGACACACAGGTTCATGTGATTCTCTAAGATCTGCTAGAGATATGGCTCACATAGTATTTCCTAATTTCCTTCAAGTTTCATGCAGGAAGGAGGGGCGTGAGAGGTTTTAATGAACAATGAGCTAGGTTGCAGTGCTCTGCTGAGGAGGCTGCTCATTTCTTTCAGCTACAAATTAGATCCCCATGCTTTTTTCTAAGCTCATTTATATCCTTTGGCTGCAAGTTTAGAGTTTACTGCACCTTAAGCTTTACATCTGAAAGAGCCTTGAATTATCTTGTTATGATACTAGTTCCTGTGAGTTGTTTCAAATTTTTACAATAATGTTTATTTTGCACGTGTGAGGTTATTCATGTATAATGACTACTGGCAGGCATAGTCCATATGTTATAAAAGTTAAATTTTTACTTGGAAATCATAGCAAAGGAACACTTTTCTTTTTCCAATGAAAGTAATTTAAATTGAAGTAAGACCCTCTAATACCACCATCTGTACAAGTAAATTACTTTCAGAGTAATTAAATATGCATATCTGATCCATGTACTGTACAGATGAACCAAGTTTTATTGAAGCAATATGTTTATAAATCCCCTAGGTATTAAAGATGAAGAACCAATAGCATTTTATATTCATGCAGATACAAATAAACACAAAGAAAGATATTTGAGCAGTTTCATCTTTTCTAGAAATACATTTTATCAAGTTTTCTTAGTTAAAATATTTTTCACCAAATAGTGTGACCAACATTTTTATTGGTCTAACATCTGCATTGATTTAAAGATTCACTGGCTATTTTCATGTTGTGTGTATGTCTGGATTTATGATAGGTGTCCACTCACTTATCTTCTGCAGGTTCCCAGGGAGCAGAGCAATGCAGTGAAACCAAAATCATTTTGTTGTCTGAATTCATTACAGCTGGACTTGCCCCTCCATGAAATAGCAATGCACAGCCAATTGGAATTCATGGCCCCAGCCCTTTATTGCAACATCATGGTTTATAGTCCATAACAAATACAAATACAAAAAGAAACCATAACAATAGGATACATCAGACCTGCCAGCCTACCTTCTAGGGCTTTGCCTGATGAACTTGCACTTTCACTGCATGGAGCAGAAGCATAGGTAACAACACACTGTGTTGTTACCTTTTCTAAGGTCGGACCTTGGGTCCCTAGTCCACACCTTTACCATGTCATTACCACCAACTATCATCACAGCCAATCTAACTTGGGAAAAGCAGTCATTCATGTAAGCTCTTCCAGAAACAAGGCCTGGTGAGGGTTTATGGATGAGACTTTAAAGGTGGCTTCTCACTGTGGTGAGACACCCCAGTTGCTTGTATATTGCATTGCTGTCTCCCTTACAGGAGCTGACAAGTGAGCTAGGCCCAAAACATAGTCAGATAAATTGAATGTTATCAAAGGAAGGCTCTGTCAGAGACTTTTTCATCCCAGATCCATAGAAAAGGAATGTCTTTTTCTCATATTGTTCTTAATCCTTGGGAATTTGGTAATCAATTTTTATTTCCTTCACATCAATAATTCCCATTAAAGTAAAATTAAATGTTTATTGGAAAGCATTGGAGCTTTTTCTTCTCTTTAGCATCCTCTCATCTCTGTAGCTGTACTCAAAGTGGGTAAAATCTGCAAGCGATATGGAACATTTCCTTTTATTATTCATACTTAGCTGTCCTTTAACAAACAACCCAAGTAAATGAACAAATCAAATACTTTCTTTTTTTTTAACATCTTTATTGGAGTACAATTGCTTTACAATGTTGTGTTAATTTCTGCTGTATAACAAAGTGAATCAGTTATATGTATGCATATATCCCCATATCCCCTCCCTCTTGCATCTCTCTCCCACCCTCCCTATCACACCCCTCTAGGTGGTCACAAAGCACCGAATACTTTCTTAAACAAAGGAAATTCCAAATTGCTTTTGGAATAGAAGCTCCACAAAACGCTCTACAATGTCTTGTTATTTTTTTGCTTTGGGGCATTTTATTTTTTTGTTTGTTCATAGTAAGTTGAAAGAGCATAAAATGTAATACCTAAAGAGTCAGATTAATGTCCATATATTATTACTGAAAACACATTTAATCTATGGTATTAGAAACATGGAATTGTCCTCTAAATGCAGTCTAGACTCTTCCTCTGTCTTTGGGCTGAAACTCATGTTAAACCAGCTGATTCAGTGCATCTTAATTTGGAAAGCCAACTTTGAAGACTGGCTTTCCTTCACTGGTTCACGAGTAGCCCTGGTCTCAAGTTTTTACCATTCTGCTACTAAAAGGAAAAAGATAGAAACAATGTAGTAGGATTTACATAAAGTTGAATTTATGAAAATTATGAAAAGTGTCCTTCATTCAAACTGTATCATTGTCAAGCTATAAATTAAGGGCAAGTTAAGTAATCTCTCTGTGTCTCAATGTCCACATCCTTAAGATGGGGATATAAAATTACCCACCTCATAGAATTGCTGTGGGGATCAGATGACGTTATACATACACATGCTGTGAACAGTGAGTGCCTCACCTCAACCAAATTATAAGATCATGAGGAAGGAGACTCACCATTATATCCCCAGATTTTAGCTTATTGCTTGATCATGAACAGACTTTCAGTAAGTATTTTCTGAATAACTAGATTTTGCTTTTATTTAACATACTTATAGAAAAAAACAAAGAATTGGAGACTCTATATTAGTCCCCATATTTTCAAAATATGTATTAGTGTATGAAGTCTTAATTGTTTTGGACCCATCATCTTGTCAGAAGCTTCCACCATACTCTTAAAAAGCTCAATTTACTCTTCAGTCACAAAGGTTTTCCTTCTAATTTAAATCCCTCTGCTGTAGAAGAAGTCCACTGCTGTTAATGTAAAGAGGAAGGAAGCTGCCCACCATACTCTATAGCAATTTTCTATCAGAGGCTTAAATAGGGTGATTATTTTCTCTTTGCTAATGAATGTGTTATTCATAACTGACTACTGATTCCAAAGTCAATGGTAATAATGAAAGAGAGTCCAATATAACTTAGAGAAGTTTTAAAAAAATATTTATTTATTTTTGGCCATGTTGGGTCTTCGTCTCTGTGAGAGGGCCTTCTCTAGCTGCGGCAAGTGGGGGCCACTCTTCATCGCGGAGCACGAGTCTCTCACTATTGCGGCCTCTCCTGCTGCAGAGCACAGGCTCCAGACGCGCAGGCTCAGTAGTTGTGGCTCACGGGCCTAGTTGCTCCACGGCATGTGAGATCTTCCCAGACCAGGGCTCGAACCCGTGTCCTCTGCATTGACAGGCGGACTCTCAACCACTGCGCCACCAGGGAAGCCCCTAGCTTAGAGAATTTTAATCATGGAATCTTATAAAATTTATATTCTATGGTTTGTCTACCCTCATCTAGTCTGGATAAATATGCTTTTCTCTCAACATGCATTTAAGGCTCCAGAAACTGTTTGCAGGCGTACAGTTCTGGTTTTAATTGGGGAATGTTGATGAGGTTCCAGATTCAACCCTCTGAAGTTTATCACATCTGCTACATAATAGTACATGCAGAGATTTCTTAAAACCTAAAAAAGTCAATTATAAAGATAACTGGAGAGTCTGTATACCATCATGCTTTAACTGGAGAAAGTTAGGTTAGATGAGACAGCAAGAGTTAACTCCGAATTTGCATATTCTCTTCATTTTTCTTTCAATGATTATATATTACCTTTCTCAGGTGAAATAATGCATAGTTTTGACCTTGGCTTTAGGCTGAATCTCTGTGTTACAAACTCAAAGGTACACTGTAATACAGGTGACTAACCCATCCTGATCCTCCAATGAGTGTAATATAATTGCAGTGGCAATCATTTTAATTACACAGTGAAAGGGGACTCACACAGAGTTGGTTTTTTTTGAGCTGCCTACTGGTCTGCGACTGGGAGGCGTAGGGACTGGTAAGAGTATGGGAATGGAGTATCTGTTGGAAGAAATTAAAAGCCAAACTACTGTAGGAGGGTCAAGCTAGTTGAAATAAGCAACAGATAAGCAGCTCTCTTAAAAAATGTTTGCCTTCTCAAGGCATTTCAACCAAATATGAAAGCAGCTCATACTACCTTTAGTCTCTAAATATAGAGGAGCGAGAGAATGAACATATCTCTAGTTTGCACATTTTCTGCCATCAAATTTCAAAATACCTCTCAGTGAAAATCTCAGTAGTAGAAACTTTACCTGAAAACTTTGTCCCTTCAGAAAGTACGTACTTTCTTATCACGGATTTCAAATACATGGTTTTAAATGCCCTTTGAAGTAATCTTCAAATTCTTTATGCTACTTTAAATTAAGGACTATCCATCACAATGCACTTTTCTATATTCACATGTATAAACCTATGCTGCTTCTGAGCACTCCTCTCACTCCTATCATCACCCAAAATCATAGACCAACCCAAAAACTCATTAGTAATCAACATTATTATGGAACTAAAAAAATTACTATAGGGGTCAAAAGAATTTTACAATTTAGTGTAGAAAATTATTTCAGATGTCTTGGCTGCTTACTTAGTGTTTTTTTTTTTTTTTTGGTTTTTCTTGTGTGTATGTTTTAGTTATTATTTGTGTTTGTGGGGTTATTGTTCCTTCTTTTTCCCTTTCCCTTCCCCCTTTCCCTTCCCCCTTTCCCTCCCCTTTCTCTCCTCCCTCTTCTTTTTCTTCTTCTTTTACTGAGATCTTACTAGACTATGGCTTTTGTTCCCTAAGGGATTTGAGAGAGTGGATCCAAATGATCCCTCTTAAGGAAAATGGTCGTTTGCTACTAAGTGCAAAATCATCTGCCCCATCCTTCAACACAAATAAGGTTTCACCTCTTCATTTTTGAACACAATTAATTTAAGTTGAATATTTTCTATTTTGTTCTACTTCAGGAAATGAGAGCTACTTGAAATTTTTAGATGTACATTCGTTTTCTACCTTAGAGGAGGATTGTGTCATATGGGGAAGATTGTAACTAAGCATGACTGAAAGTTTTTCTTTTACTAAAATGGGTATATTTATACTTGCTCAGTACAAAAAAGGAGGGATATGTAAAAAGCTTCAGAAATCTGCTCAGAGTTGTCTTGAGTATTTAATGAATGCTAATTTTCACATACCTATGTAGAAAGTCTATGAAGTCGAGCAAGAAAACAACTTTTAGAAAAATAATAATTACAAATATACAAAACAAATAATTCCAACAGCTCACACAAAGCAAGAAATCATTCAAATCTCCAAAAGCCAGACTGGGGAGACCTCATTGACTATATGGGCAATTCATTTGAGAACTCAGAGGGTAACAACTTATTAGTAGGGCTAAACTTGGCCAAGAATAAATCCTATTCTAGGCCTACCCTAAAATAAAAACAAGACTCAAAAGGATCAAACTAATCTCAGGTAACTTGCCTGTTCTTAAAAGAAATACAATATCCAGCACTCAAACATGTGAGAGTCACAATGTTTGACTTGCAACCAAACATTACTAGACATAAGGAGTAACAGGAAAAATTGACTCATAACCAGGAAAGACATCAATTGATAAAAGCATAATCAGAAATGACAAGAGATAATGGAAGTAGCCCAAAAGATATTGATCAATATGCTCAAAGAATTAAAGAGGGCTCCCCTGGTGGCGCAGTGGTTGAGAGTCCGCCTGCCGATGCGGGGCACGCGGGTTCGTGCCCCGGTCCGGGAGGATCTCACATGTCGCGGAGCGGCTAGGCCCGTGGGCCCGTGGGCCATGGCCACTGAGCCTGCGCGTCTGGAGCCTGTGCTCCGCAACGGGAGGGGCCGCGACAGTGAGAGGCCCGTGTACCGCAAAAAAAAAAAAAAAAAAAAAAAAAAAAAAAAAAAAAAAAAAGAATTAAAGAAAAGCATAATCATAATGTGGAGAAAAATAGATTTTACAAAGACTCAAATGAAGCTACTAGAGATGGAATATAAAATAGCTAAAATTAGAATTTCACTAAATAGTGTTAATAGCACAATAGATACTTCAGAAGAAAAATATCAGGGAACTTGAAAAAATAACAATAGAAACTTTTCAAATGAAACTCAAAATTAAAAAAATATTTGAACAACAATGACAAACTCAGAACCTCAACAACTTATGAGACAATATGCTCTAATATATGTATAATTTAAGTTGTCACAAAAAGGAGAATGTGATGACAGAAAAAATATTTGAAGTAGTGGCTAAAATTTTTTCAAGTTTAATAACAAGGTAAACTTACAGATTCATTGGACTTGGAGGGTTTTATGCTAAGTGAAATATGTCAGACAGAGAAAGGCAAATACTGTATGATATCATTTATATGTAGCATCTAAAAAATAAAACAAACTAATGAATATAAAAAAAAAGAAACAGACTCACAGATATAAAGAACAAACTAGTGCTTACCAGTAGGGAGAGGGAAGGAGAGAGGAGCATTATAAGAGTAGGGGATTAAGAGGTGCAAACTAGTATGTATAAAATAAATAAGCTACAAGGACATATTGTATAATATGAAATATAGATAATATTTTATAATAACTATAAAAGGACTATAACCTTTAAAAATTATGAATCACTAACTGTACACCTGAAACATATAGTATTGTACATCAACTATACCTCAATAAAAAAAAAAAAACCTTACAGATGCAAGAAGCATATTGAACTCTAAGAAGGCTGAACACAAACAAAAACACACTAAGCCACACATAATCAAATTCCTGAAAACCATTGATAAGAGAAACTCTTAAAATCACCAATAAAGGGGCTTCCCTGGTGGTGCAGTGGTTGAGAGTCCGCCTGCTGATTCAGGGGACGTGGGTTCGTGCCCCAGTCCAGGCAGATCCCACATGCCATGGAGCAGCTGGGCCCATGAGCCATGGCTGCTGAGCCTGTGCGTCTGGAGCCTGTGCTCCACAACGGGAGAGGCCACAACAGTGGGAGGCCCATGTACCGCAAAAAAAAAAGAAAAAGAAAAAAAAAATCACCAATAAAGAAAGATACATTATACACAGAGGAAAAAAATAAAAATGATAAAATATTTCTTAGAATCTCAGCAATCCAGAAAACAATGTAATGGCATCTTTAAATTGCTAAATAAAAAAAAATAATGTATGAATATAATATTGAATAACAATTTTTAAATATTTGAAAAGTAAAAATGAAATAAATAATTTTTCAGATAAACAAAAGCTAAGAGAATTTATTGTCAGCGGGTCTTCATTTCAAAAAAATATTATGGAAGTTTCTTGAAACAGAAAGTAAATATTACTGGATGGAAAATTGGAGGTGCACAGTGGAATAAAGAGAGCCAGAAATAGTAAATATGTGGGCAAACATAGAAGACTCTTATTTCCTCATTTAAAAAATTTCTTCAAAAGATAACTGATTGATTAAAGCAAAATATAATACCAATGTTTTGTAACATTTAAAAAAATAAGACAAATTTGTAACATTTTAAAAAACAAGACAACAGTAGCACAAAGGGATACGAGGGGGAAATAATAGTAAACTGTTGTAAGATTTCCATATTCCATGTAATGAGGTATCATATTTGAAGGTAGACTGTAACAAATTAAACATACACCTTTTAAATCCTAGAGTAACCACTAAAAGTATAAAACAAAGAGCTATAGCTGATGAGTCAATAGTGGAAATAAGAGATTCATAAAAATACTCAAACTAAAACAAAAGACAGAAAAAAAATGTAAATAGAGCAAATAGAAAAGAAATAACAAGATTGCAGCTTTAAATCTAGCCATGCCAGTCATATTTTCACTAAATAGAAAAGAAAAAACCACTGCAATTAAAAGGAAGAGATTGTTAGGTTAAAAAGAAAGCACAACCCATCTATATGCTGAGTATAGAACCTGACTTTAGGTATAGATACACATATAGATAGATACAGATATAGATATAGCTGTGAAGAGACATATTGAATACTATGCAAACACTCATCATAAGAATGCTAGAGTGACTTTATTAAATCACTCAATGTATACTTCAGAATGAAAAATGTTATCACAGTTGAATATTGTACTGAAAATCCTAGTTAATGCAACAAAATAAAAATAAATACTACATCTGCATTAGTCTTCTAATTGTCATTATTTAGAAATCATTTGATTGCAAGTGGATAATCTTAGATAAATTAAATTAACCATTAGACTAATATGAAAATTCATCAAGATTCCTGTTTATAGTGCCAAAATACAAAATTCAAAAGCATTTCTATGCATAGTCATGACCAATGATAATATTTAATGGAAATAAAGAATTTTATTCCAAAAGCAAAAAGAAGAAATACATTTTTTTAAGTCAACTTCCTAACAAGAAATCATAGAATTTGACAATCTGATGTTAAAATTTATGTGTGTGAGAAAAGGACCAAGAACAGCTAAGATAATTCTGAAGAACAAAGTTTGGGTACTTGCTCACTATAAACAAACTTATTACACTTCAATAATAATTAAGACAATATACTATTGATGCAGTGATGAAAAACAAACAACCTGAATAGGAAAGAAAGCCCAGAAACAGACCCGTGTATATACAAAAATTAATATATATCTGTGATGACATTACAAGTAAGTAACAAAAGGATAGCCTGTTAAATATATAATACAGGGGAAATTTGTCAAATATGCAAAAAGTAATAAGTTGGATCACTGTCCAACATTATACACAAAAATTCAAGCAAGCTGAAATTCATAATTTCCTTATTTGTATTTGAATTTACAAAATATTACATATTTAGAAGAAGACAAGACTGGGTAGAATTTCTTAAACATGACGTAAGATAATACAAACCATGAAAGAAAATATTAACAAATATGATCACATTAATATTTTTCAAATATTTACAATAAAAATCCTCAAGTAAAGTAAAAAAGAGTCAGCAAAAGTTGCAACAATTTGAGCAATAAAATAAAGTAGCATTGAATTACAATCTAAAGTATAAAATTAACACCCATAAGTCCATTTGATATAAAAATAACTGAATAAATAAATACATGGGGAAGAATAGACAAATCTCTCACACAAAAGAATTTCAAGTAATTTATGTATAAATTCTGTCCTTAAGGATGTGGAATATAACTTCCCACCATTTAAGTGTGGACTGCCTATAGTGACTTCCTTCCAAAGAGTAGAGAACATGGAAAGGGAGAAAAAATGAGTTACTTGACAATGGAGAACCCGGACAAACACTACCTTAGTCATGTGATTTGGGCTGATATTAAGAATAATAGGTTCTATTGACAGCATATAACTTTATTTTTTTTAGCATCCTTATTGGAGTATAATTGCTTTACAATATTGTGTTAATTTCTGCTGTATAACAAAGTGAATCAGCGATACATACACATATATCCCCATATCTCCTCCCTCTTGTGTCTCCCTTCCACCTTCCCGATCCCACACTTCTAGGTGGTCACAAAGCACCGAGCTGATCTGCCTGTGCTATGTGGCTGCTTCCAACTAGCAATCTATTTTACATTTGGTAGTATATATAAGTCCATGCCACTGTCTCACTTCATCCCAGCTTACCCTTCCCCCTCCCCATGTCCTCAAGTCCATTCTCTATGTCTGTGTCTTTATACTTGTCCTGCTCCTAGGTTCTTCAGAACCAGTTTTTTTTTTGTTTTTGTTTTTTTTTTAGGTTCCATATATATGTGTTAGCATACGGTATTTATTCTTCTCTTTCTGACTTACTTCACTCTTTATGACAGTCTCTAGGTCCACCCACCTCACTACAAAAAATTCAATTTCGTTTCTTTTTATGGCTGAGTAACATTCCATTGTATATATGTGTGCCACATCTTCTTTATCCATTCATCTGTTGAAGGACACTTAGGTTACTTCCATGTCCTGGCTATTGTAAATAGACCTGCAATGAACATTGTGGTACATGACTCTTTTTGAATTATGGTTTTCTCAGGGTATATGCCCAGTAGTGGGATTGCAGGATTGTATGGTATTTCTATTTTTAGTTTTTTAAGGAACCTCCATACTGTTCTCCATAGTGGCTATATCAATTTACATTCCCACCAACAGTGCAAGAGGATTCCCTTTTCTCCACACTCTCTCCAGCATTTATTGTTTATAGAGTTTTTGATGACGTCCATTCTGATTGGTGTGAGGTGATACCTCATTGTAGTTTTGATTTGCATTTCTCTAATGATTAGTGATGTTGAGCATCCTTTCATGTGTTTGTTGGCAATCTGTATATCTTCTTTGGAGAAATGTCTATGTAGGACTTCTGCCCATTTTTGGATTGAGTTGTTTGTTTTTTTGATATTGAGCTGTATGAGCTGCTTGTAAATTTTAGAGATTAATCCTTGGTCAGTAACTTCATTTGCAAATATTTTCTCCCATTCTGAGGGCTGTCTTTTCATCTTCTTTACGGTTTCCTTTGTGTGCAAAAGCTTTTAAGTTTCATTAGGTCCCATTTGTTTATTTTTGTTTTTATTTCCATTTCTCTAGGAAGTGGTCAAAAAGGATGTTGCTGTGATTTATGTCATAGAGTATTGTGCCTATGTTTTCCTCTAAGAGTTTTATAGTAATTGGCCTTACATTTAGGTCTTTAATCCATTTTGACTTTATTTTTGTTTATGGTGTTAGGGGGTGTTCTAATTTCATTTTTTTACATGTAGCTGTCCAGTTTTCCCAGCACCACTTATTGAAGAGGCTGTCTTTTCTCCATTGTATATTCTTGCTTCCTTTATCAAAAATAAGGTGACCATATGTGCATAGGTTTATCTCTGGGCTTTCTATCCTGTTCCATTGATCTATATTTCTGTTTCTGTGCAAGTACTGTACTGTCTTGATTACTGTAGCATTGTAGTATAGTCTGAAGCCTGGGAGCCTGATTCCTCCAACTCCCATTTTTCTTTCTCAAGATTGCATTGGCTATTCGGGGTCTTTTTTGTTTCCATACAAAGTGTGAAATATTTTGTTCTAGTTCTGTGAAAAACGCCAGTGGTAGTTTGATAGGGATTGCATTGAATCTGTAGATTGCTTTGGGGAGTATAGTTATTTTCACAATGTTGATTCTCCCAGTCCAAGCACATGGTATATCTCTCCATCTGTTTGTATTATCTTTAATTTCTTTCATCAGTGTCTTATACTTTTCTACATACAGGTCATTTGTCCTCTTAAGTAGGTTTATTCCTAGGTATTTTATTCTTTTTCTTTGCAATGTTAAATGGGAGTGTTTCCTTAATTTCTCTTTCAGTGTTTTCCTCATTTGTGTAGAGGAATGCAAGAGATCACTGTGCATTAATTTTGTATCCTGCAACTTTCCCAAATTCATTGATTAGCTCTAGTAGTTTTCTGGTAGCATCTTTAGGATTCTCTATGTATAGTATCATGTCATCTACAAACAGTGACAGCTTTACTTCTGCTTTTCTGATTTGGATTCCATTTATTTTTTTCTTCTTTGATTGCTGTGGCTAAAGCTTCCAAAACTATGTTTAATAATAGTGGTGGGAGTGGACAGCCTTGTCTTGTTCCTGATCTTAGAGGAAATGTTTTCAAGTTTTCACCATTGAGAATGATGTTGGCTGTGGGTTTGTCATATATGGCCTTTATTATGTTGAGGTAAGTTTCCTCTGTGCTTACTTTCTGGAGTGTTTTTATCATAAATGGGTGCTGAATTTTGTCAAAAGCTTTTTCTGCATCTATTGAGACCGTCATATGTTTTTTCTCCTGCAATTTGTTAATATTGTGTATCACATTGATTGATTTGCATATATTGAAGAATACTTGCATCCCTGAGATAAACCCCACTTGATCATGGTGATTGATCCTTTTAATGTGCTGTTGGATTCAGCTTGCTTGTATTTTGTTGAGGATTTTTGCATCTATGTTCATCAGTGATATTGGCCTGTAGCTTTCTTTCTTTGTGACCTCTTTGCCTGGTTTTGGTATCAGGGTGATGGTGGCCTAGTAGAATGAGTTTGGGAGTGTTCCTCCCTCTGCTATATTTTGGAAGAGTTTGAGAAGGATAGGTGTTAGCTCTTCTCAAAATGTTTGATAGAATTCGCTTGTGAAGCATCTGCTCCTGGGCTTTTGTTTGTTGAAAGATTTTTAATCACAGTCTCAATTTCAGTGCTTATTGTTGGTCTGTTTATATTTTCTATTTCTTCCTGGTTCAGTCTCGGAAGGTTGTGCCTTTCTAAGAATTTGTCCGTTTCTTCCAGGTTGTCCATTTTATTTGCATATAGTTGCTTGTAGTAATCTCTCATGACCCTTTGTATTTCTGCAGTGTCAGTTATTACTTCTCCTTTTTCATTTCTAATTGTATTGATTTGAGTCTTCTCCCTTTTTTTCTTGATGGGTCTGGTTAATGGTTTATCAATTTTGCTTATCTTCTCAAAGAACCAGCTTTTAGTTTTATTGATCTTTGTATTGTTTCCACATTTCTTTTTCATTTATTTCTGATCTGATCTTTATGATTCCTTTCCTTCCGATAACTTTGTGATTTTCTTGTTCTTATTTCTCTAATTACTTTCAGTGCAAGTTTAGGCTTTTTATTTGAGATGCTTCTTGTTTCTTGAGGTAGGCTTTTATTGCTATAAACTTCCCTCTTAGAACTGCTTTTTCTGCCTCCCATATGTTTTGGGTCATCATGTTTTCATTGTCATTTGTTTCTAGGTATTTTTTGATTTCTTCTTTGATTTCTTCAGTGTTCTCTTGATTATTAAGTAGTGTATTGTTTAACCTCCATATGTTTGTATTTTTTACAGATTTTTTCCTGTAATTGATATCTAGTCTCATAGCATTGTGATTCAAAAGATTCTTGATACAATTTCAATTTTCTTAAATTTACCGAGGATTGATTTGTGACCCAAGATATGATCTACACTGGAAAATGTTCCATGAACACTTGAGAAGAAAGTGTATTCTGTTGTTTTTGGATGGAATATCCTATAAATATCAATTAAGTCCTTCTTGTTTAATGTGTCATTTAAAGCTTGTGTTTCCTTATTTATTTTCACTTTGGGTGATCTCTCCATTGGTGAAAGCAGGGTGTTAAAGCCACTAATATAATTGTGTTACTGTCATTTTCCACTTTTATGGCTGTTAGCATTTGCCTTCTGTATTGAGGTGCTCCTATGTAGGGTGCATAAATGTTTACAATTGTTATATCTTCTTCTTGGATTGATCCCTTGATCTTTATGTAGTGTCCTTCTTTGTCTCTTCTAATTGTCTTTATTTTAAAGTCTATTTTGTCTGATATGAGAATTGCTACTCCAGCTTTCTGTTGATTTCCATTTGCATGGAATATCTTTTTCCATCCACTCACTTTCAGTCTGTATGTGTCTCTAGGTCTGAAGTGGGTCTCTTGTAGACAGCACATATATGGGCCTTGTGTTTGTATCCATTCAGACCATCTGTCTTTTGGTGGAAGCATTTAATGCATTTACATTTAAGGTAGTTATTGATATGTATGCTCCTATTACCATTTTCTTAATTGTTTTGGGTTTGTTGTTGTAGATCTTTTCCTTCTCTTGTGTTTCCTGCCTAGAGAAGTTCCTTTAGCATTTGCTGTGAAGCTCGTTTTGTGGTGCTGAATTCTAACTTTTGCTTGTCTGTAAAGGTTTTAATTTCTCCAGCGAATCTGAATGAGATCCTTGCTGGGTAGAGTAATCTTGGTTGTAGGTTTGTCCCTTTCATCACTTTAAATATGTCCTGCCACTCCCTTCTGGTTTGTAGAGTTTCTACTGAAAGATCAGCTGTTAACCTTATGGGGATTCCCTTGTATGTTATTTGTTGTTTTTCCCTTCCTGTTTTTAAGACTTTTTCTTTGTATTTAATTTTTGATAGTTTGATTAATATGTGCCTTTGTGTGTTTCTCCTTGGATTCATCCTGTATGGGACTCTGTGCACTCCCTGGAGTTGACTGACTATTTTGTTTCCCATATTAGGGATGTTTGCAACTATAATCTTTTCAAATATTTTCTCAGTCCCTTTCTTTTCCTCTTCTTTTTCTGTGATCCTTATAATTTGAGTCTTGGTGTGTTTAATGTTTTCCCAGTGGTCTCTAAGACTGTCCTCACTTCTTTTCATTCTTTATTCTGCTCTGCAGTAGTTATTTCCACTATTTTATCTTCCCAGTCACTTATCTGTTCTTCTGCCTCAGTTATTCTGCTATTGATTCCTTCTAGAGATGTTCAATTTCATTTACTGTGCTCTTCATCATTGATTGTTTGTTCTTTAGTTCTTCTAGGTCCTTGTTAAAAGTTTTTTGTATTTTCTCCATTCTTATTTCCAAGATTTTGGATCACCTTTACTATCATTTCTCTGAATTCTTTTTCAGGTAGACTGCCTATTTCCTCTTTATTTGTTTGATCTGGTGGGTTTTTACCTTGCTCTTTCATCTGCTGTGTGTTTCTCTGTCTCCTCATTTTGCTTAACTTACACTGTTTGGGGTTTCTGCTTTGCTGGCTGCAGGTTCATAGTTCCCATTGCTTTCAGTGTCTGCCCCCAGTGCCTAAGGTTGGTTCAGTGGGTTGTCTAGGCTTCCTGGTGGAGGGGACTGGTGCCTGTGTTCTGGTTAATGAGGCTTGATCTTGTCCTTCTGGTGGGCAGGACTGCATCCATTGGTGTGTTTTGGGTTGTCTGTGACCTTATTATGATTTTAGGCAGCCTCTCTGCTAATGGGTGGGGTTGTGTTCCCGTCTTGCTAGTTGTTTGGCATAGGGTGTCCAGCACTGTAGCTTGCTGGTTGTTGAGTGGAGCTGGGTCTTAGCTTTGAGATGGAGATGTCTGGGAGAGCTCTCGCCATTTGATATTACATGGATCAGGGAGGTCTCTGGTGGACCAATGTCCTGAACTTGGCTCTCCCACCTCAGACGCACAGGCCTGACACCCGGCCAGAGCAACAAGACAGTGTCAGCCATACTGCTCAGAAGAAAGGGGAGAAAGAAAGAAAGAAAGAAAGAAAGAAAGAAAGAAAGAAAGAAAGAAAGAAAGAAAGAAAGAAAGAAGAAAGAAAGAAAGTTATAAACATAAAATTTTTTTTAAATTAAAAATAATAAAAATTAAAAAGTGATAAAAAAAGAAAAAGACAGAAAGAAAGAAGAGAGCAACCAAACCAAAAAAACAAATCCACAAATGATAACAGATGCTAAGAACTATATTTAAAAAAGAAAAAACAGAAAGAAAAAAAAAAACAGACAGAACCCTAGGACAAATGGTAAAAGCAAAGCTATACAGACAAAACCACACAAAGCATACACGTACACGCTCACAAAAAGAGAAAAAAGAAAAAAATATATATATATAAAAAAAAGGAAGAGAGCAACAAAATCAATGAACAAATCTACCAATGATAATGAACTCTAAATACAAAACAAAGATAAACATAAAACCAGAAACCAGTCAGTCGCGTACAGCAAACCCCAAAGTCCACCGCCTCAAAGTCCACTGCCTCAATTTGGGATGATTTGTTGTCTATTCAGGTATTCCACAGATGCAGTGTGCATCAAGTTGATTGTGGAGATTTAATCCGCTGCTCCTGAGGCTGCTGGGAGAGTTTTCCCTTTCTCTTCTTTGTTCGCACAGCTCCTGGGGTTCAGCTTTGGATTTGGCCTCGCCTCTGTGTGTAGGTCACCTGAGGGCATATGTTACTGCCCAGACAGTATGGGGTTAAAGGAGCAGCTGATCTGGGGACTCTGGCTCACACAGGCCAATGGGAGGGAGGGGGACGGAATGTGGGGTGAGCCAGTGGCAGCAGAGGCTGGCGTGACATTACACCGGCCTGAGGCATGCTGTGTGTTCTCCCAGGGAAGTTGTCCCTGGATCACAGGACCCTGGCAGTGGAAGGCTGCACAGCCTCCTAGGAGTGGAGGTGTGTATAGTGACCTGTGCTTGAACACAGGCTTCTTGGTGGCTGCAGCAGCAGCCTTAGTGTCTCATGCCCATCTCTGGTGTCTGTGCTGATAGCTGCGGCTCCCACCTGTGTCTGGAGCTTGCTTAGGCAGTGCTCTGAATCCCCTCTCCTCGCGCACCCCGAAACAATGGTCTCTTGCCTCTTAGGCAGTTCCAGACTTTTTCCTGGACTCCCTCCCGACTAGCTGTGGTGCACTAGCCTCCTTCAGGCTGTGTTCTCGCCGTCAACCCCAGTCCTCTCCCTGGGATCTGACCTCCAAAACCCGAGCCTCAGCTCCCAGCCCTGCCCACCCTGGCGGGTGAGCAGACAAGCCTCTCGGGCTGGTGAGTGCTGGTTGGCACCAATCCTCTGTGAAGGAATCTCTCCACTTTGCCCTCTGCAGCCCTGTTGCTGCTCTCTCCTCCATGGCTCTGAAGATTCCCCCTTGCCAACCCCCGTCTCTGCCACTGAATGGACTTCCTAGTGTGTGGAAACTTTTCCTCCTTCACAGCTCCCTCCTGGAGGTGCAGGTCTCATCCCTATTCTTTTGTCTCTCTTTTTTCTTTTGCCCTACCCAGATACGTGGGGAGTTTCTTGCCTTTTGGGAAGTCTGAGGTCTTCTGCCAGTGTTCAGTAAGTGTTCTGTAGGATTTTTTCCACATGTAGATGTATTTCTGATGTATTTGTGGGGAGGAAGGTGATCTCCACGTCTTACTCCTTCCCTATCTAGAAGATCTCCTCGACAGTATGTAACTTTCATATGATGTGATGAGAATGGCTCTTTTCACCTGTGTTTTTCCTCCTTAAAACCCTCATCCCCCTTATAACCACTTTGAAAATATCATGTGAATTCTAACTGAGGAATTCTTATTAGTACTTCTCAAAATTATTAAAGTCATCAGAAACAAGAAAAAACTGAGGAACAGTCACAGCCAAGAGGATCCTGAAAAGACACAATGGCTAAGTTAATATACTGTATGGGATCCTGGAACAGAAAAAAGACATTAGTAAGAAAATTTGAATAAAGTATAAAATTTACTTAATAATAACATGTAGTATTAGTTCATTAATTGTGACAAGTGTACCACACTAATATAAGTAATAAGAGATACTGGGTGTGGGTCATACAGGAATTTTCTGTACAATTATTGAAACTTTTCTGTGAGCCTAAAACTGTTCAAACATAGAAGTTTTCCTTAAAAAAAATAGCCATTGTCTGGGAGAAAATTTTTGCAACATGTGTAATAGGTAAAGATTAATATTGAAACTTTGTAAAACATACAATAAATCAATAAGTAAAAAAAACATATAATCCAAAAACAAATTTGGCAAAGAATATAAACCATCAATTCACAGAACAAGTAAAACTAATGGCCATAAACTTTAAAAAAACACCCTCAACCTCGTAATTCACAAGGGAAATACAAATTTAAACTACAATGTGATAAAATTGTACATGCACCATATAATTTAAAATATGAAAATCTGACAGTGTAGAAAAGGAGGTGGAATGATGGTAATTCTCATGTTCTAATTATAGAGTGAAAATTGTGTCAGACATTCTGGAAACCTACTTAAAAATATTTAATAGTGTTGAAGATACATCATACTTTCAACCCAAATATTTACCTTAAAGTATATATGGTAGAGCAGTTTTCTTCTGAGTGATGTATTCATATGGCTAGGGGTATATAATGACATTCTAAGGAATATGCAGGTATAGATAGTTTTATGGGATCCATCATTAAGATCCTCAATTTCCATGATACCTTTTTTAGAAATGGGAGTCCTTAGAAGAGAGATCTGCCCATTCTCTTTAATTATGCCTAGGCTCCTTCATAATCATCCTTTTCAAAAAGAAAGAATATCTTTCTCCTTTTTGAACCTTACAATGGTGGACTGCCCAAAGAGACCTTTCAAGAATGCATGGCTCATAAAGGAGAGTCCTGGGACCTGAAGTAGTTAGCTTGGTTAAAAACCTCTGAAGGGGGCAATGCCTTATTTTATCTTAGTGACAACACAAGGCAAAGCCCTGTGTCTTTATCTTATTGTCTATTCTTTTTTCTTTCCATCTATCTTAGAAATAGAATTCAAAAGTGAACTGGTTGTCATGGAGATGAGTATAAAGCACTTTTATTTGAATTGAAAAATCAAATAACATATTGAAAAGTCATATATTTCTGACAGAAAATAAGTCTGATAACCGTTTGTTTTGACAACAAAGACTGGTTTGCCTTTTTAGTTAAATAATAAACGATTCCCATAAATCAGATTAGCCAAATCTGCTCCAAAGTTTTGACCAAAATATTTTTGAAGCACAAATAAAACATAGAATATGCTGAAATATGTGTCCTTTGCAATTCTTAACTTTAGATTAAAAAAATAGATGTTAAAAATGTGCTGAGGGCTTCCCTGGTGGCGCAGTGGTTGAGAGTCCGCCTGCCGATGCAGGGGACACGGGATCGTGCCCCAGTCTGGGAAGATCCCACATGCCACAGAGTGGCTGGGCCCATGAGCCATGGCCGCTGAGCCTGCGTGTCCGGAGCCTGTGCTCTGCAAGGGAGAGGCCACAACAGTTAGAGGCCCGCGTACCACAAAAAAAAAAAAATGTGCTGAGTAATATATAGTTTTCAAACAAACTAGATGTGTATCAAAAGGAAACCAGATCAATGAATTCTGGCATATTCATACACTGTAATAATAAACATCATCAGGTAAAATGAATGAATAGATTTACACGTATCTTCAGCTACATAAAAAATGTGACATTGAAAAAGTAAATCAAGCTACAGAATACATTCTTTGAATATCCTGTCAATTAGTATTTATTGAGAAGTTATTGTACAGCAGGCATCATTTTGAGTGCTTGGGATATAGTATCAATAAAACAAAGACTTCTGCTCTTAATAAGACTCACATTCTCTTGGAGGAGGAAGACAAATAACCAATTAGCAAACAAACAAAATATCAGCAAATACACATGATTCTAGAGCTGTCAAAAGATGGGAAGGATGGGAAGTAGGATAGGGAGTGCTAGCATAGTCACAGTGGGGTGAGGCACCAGGGAAGTAAATAAGCTGGCCAAAAACAGCCTCACTTCTCAGTCAAGACATGGAATACCTGAGTGAGTGAGCCATGTGGTCATCTGAGGGACACTAGTTATAGGCAAAAAGAATAGGAACTAGAAAAGTCCAATATGGAGGGATTGAGGAATATTAAAGGGGCCATGTGACTCACGCAGAGTGATCAAGGAGGAGGGTAATCAAGGGGGTGGTAGAGTAAGAGGTTGTAAATGAGATTGGAAGGATTGTCTGGAGGGTTGGGAAATTATCAAATTCCAATTATAAATGCATCACAAAGCTTCTAAATTAAAAAAATAAGTGCTGTAGAGGTAGGGGCAAAACTAGAAGGGTGACCAGTTAAGAGACTGTTGCAATACCGCAGATGAAATATGATTGCAGTTTGGACCAGTGTGATGGCAGTGGAAAGTGGAAGTGGTCCTATGTTATCAGATAAGGGTTATGCTTTATAATAAAATTGGGAGGAAAAATAAAGTCATCTTAATAGAATAATATGCATAGCATAAAACCATTTATATAAAGTTTGAAATTATGAAAAACAACACTCTATATTGTCTTTTTATACATGCAAATATAATTAACATATGAAAATATGCATGTGAAAGATGAAGACCAAATTCATAATTGTAGTAATCAATGAGTAGACAGATAGGTGGCTTCAACTGTGTGTATATTTTAATTTAAACAAAAGATGTAATATTGCTTCTATTCTCAAGAAACTTTCAATCCAGTCATGAAAAAGATTGGTATATATTAGAAAGTAAAGATTAACTTAGAGAATGTACTGAATTATGTGGTATTAATTAAAAATACCAAGGAATCCAAAGAGTGCAGTTCTATGTCTTGACTATGTCTAGCGTGCAAAGTTGGACAAATTCCTTCTTATGCCCAAGACTTATTTGCATTCATTGATTTACACTAGGCTACAGAAACAAACGTAGGGTGAGATCGAGGAGATGGAAGTAACATGTCAACCATAACGACACTGAAGTTCATAATCATACCAGATTGACTGTGTGTGTGTGTTTGTGTGTACTCAGGGCTGGGGGCAAGAGAATCAGATTTAAAAATAAAAAAATAATAAAAAAAATACACAGTCTCATATAAACTCTTCCAGAAAACAGAAAATACTTCACAGATTATTTTATGAAACCAGATAACATTGTTAGTAAAATCTGACGATGACAGTACAAGAAAGAAAAATTCAGACCAATCTCTCTAATAACATACTTTCAAAAGATTCTTAAGCAAATTATCAGCTAATTGAATCCAGCAATATATAAAAAAGATCATTTACCCAGAGATATGAGTGTGATTTATTATTAAAACCTTGTAAATATAACTCACCTTATTAAGAGAAAAAAAGAACAATCATGAACATCTTAATAGATGTAGAAAATGCATTTGATAGAAGCAAATATCTATTTATGGTTTAGAAAAGTTATAAATTGATGGCCAAGAGGCACATGAAAAGATACTCAGCATCACTAATCATCAGAGAAATGCAAATCAAAACTACAATGAGGTATCATCTCACACTGGTCAGAATAGCCATCATCAAAAAATCTACAAACAATAAATGTTGAAGAGGGTATGGGGAAAAGGGAACCCTCTTACACTGTTGGTGGGAATGTAAATGGGTACAGACGCTCTGGAGAACAGTATGGAGGTTCCTTAAAAAACTAAAAATAGAGCTACCATATAATCCAGCAATCTCACCCCTGGGCACGTATCCAGAGAAAACCATAGTTTGAAAAGATACAATTACCCCGAAGTTCATTGCAGCACTACTTACAATAGTTAGGACATGGAAGCAACCTAAATGTCCATCAACAGAGGAATGGATAAAGAAGATGTGGTAATATACATACAATGGAATATTACTCTGCCATAAAAAAGAACAAACTAATGCCATTTGCAGCAACATGGGTGGACCTAGAGATTGTCAAACTGAGTGAAGTAAATCAGACAGAGAAAGACAAATATCATATGATATCGCTTATATGTGGAATCTAAAAAAATGGTACAAATGAACCTATTCACAAAACAGAAATAGAGTCACAGATGTAGAAAACAAACTCATGGTTACCAAGGGGAAAAAAGGGGGTAGGAGGGATAAACTGGGAGATTGGGATTGACATATACACATTACTATATATAAAATAGATAACTAATAAGAACCTACTATATAGCACAGGGAACTCTACTTGATACTCTGTAATGACCTATATAGGAATAGAATCTAAAAAAGAGTGGATATATGTAGATGTATAACTGATTCACTCTACTGTACAGCAGAAACTAACACAACACTGTAAGTCAATAATACTCTAGTAAAAATTAATAAAAAAGTAAGTTAAAAAAAAAGGTACAAATTAGATGTGGAATGGTTCTTTCTGAATCTAATACATACTATCTACCAAAAAACCTACAGGAAACATCATACTTAATGATGAATTATTGAAAAACTTTCCCCCTGAGAACACTCATAAGACAAGGATGCTGAATATCACCTTATAAATTCAATATCACATTGGAGGTCCTAGTCAGTGAAATAAGTCAAGAAAATAAAATAAAAGATACTAGATTTGGAAAAGAAGAAATAAAATTTCATTACTCCCAGAGAACAAGACTATGTATGAATAAGATCCAAAAGAATATACAAACTATAAAAAGTGAATTTATCAAGGGCACTGTATACCAACTTATACACAAAAATTGTGTATCTATACACTAGCAACAAACTATCAGAAAATAAAATTTTTAAATGAAATTTTTAGAAGCATAGGAAGTCAGAAGTGTATGAATCAATCTAGTAACTGATGTGCCACACCACTATATAGAAAACCATAAAATACTACAGAGAAAGAGTAAAGAAGTTAAATTGATGAAAGATAAATCATATTCATGAGTCAGATAGCTAAATATTTTAAAGACAGCAATTCTCTATTTGATTGATAGATTCTCTGCAAACCAAAATAAAATTCCAGGATGTTATATTGTAGAAGTTGACAAGATAATTCTAATATTTTTATGGACATACAAAGGTGTAAAAATTGCCAAAGCATCTTGAAGAAAAGGAATGAAAGTGTAGAACTTACACTAGCGGATGTCAAAACTATGAAGTTTTGACATTAAAAAGGAAAACAAACAAAAAGAATGGAATAAAGGGTCCAGAAAAATCTCTACATTCAATTATAACAAAGGTGAAAAAAAAATAATGCTGCAGTGAGGCAGGGATAGGATTTATCTTTTCAATATATGATCCTGGGTCAAGTGGAGATCCATTTGGAATAAAATGAAAACTGGACCTGTTTCGCACATCATACACAAAGTAAAATCCACAATGATTATGGATTTCAATATGAAAGTAAAATGAAGTCAAAATGAATAAATAAACAAGTAATAAATTTTAGAAGAAAAACTAGAAGAATATCTTAAGGAGTTGGAGTGAGAAAAGTTTTCTTATGCAGGATACAAACAGAAAGAAGAATGGGTAAAATGGACAACATTAGGATTGAGAACTTCAAATTACCAGAAGACACCATTAAAGAAGTTAAAGACAGCCCACAAAGCATCAGTAGTTATTTTCAATACAGATATCCAACAATAGACTCCTATTCACAATATATAAATATCTCCTGCAAATCAATAAAATAAAGGTAGACAATTTTTAAAATGGGGAAAAACTTGAACAGGTATGTCCTGAAATAAAATGACAAACGTACAAAAATGTACTCAACTTGATTAGTTATCAGGGAAATGCAAATTAAAACCACAAGTAACACTGTACAACACCAAAATGGCTAAAAAAACCAGTGTCAAAACCAAGTTTGGGCAGGATTTGGATCAATTTAGAATTCACATGCAATGCTAGTGTAAATATGAAACACTTTAGAAAACTGTTTAGCAGTATCAACTAAAACAGAATATATATCTAATGACCCAGAAATTTTCATAGCAGCACTCACTATTCATAATAGCCATAAACTGAAAACCATCCCAAAGTCTGTCAGCAGACAGTAGAATGGATGAATTAATTATATTTATAAAATGGAATACTATACTCTAATGAGATAAATAAACTGCAGCCAAATGTAGTATCATGCAAATTTCACCAGCATAATCTTGATTCAAGAAATCTGCACATTGGAGTACATATTCTGTAATTCCATTTATATTAAGTACAAAACTAGACAAATCTAATCTATGGTATTACAAATCAGATAATGGTTACTCTTGGGAAAAGAGATAATGACTGGAAGAGGTCTCGAACAAACTTCTGAGGTCCTGATTGTGTTCTGTTTCTGAACGTGGATACCTGTTATTTAGGTGTGTAAACTTCGTTAAAATTTATAAGCTATACACTTATGATCTCTGCATTTTTCTGTAGGTGTGTAACCAAAACAAACACACAAAAAAACCATGTACTTGAGGAAACGGGGGGAAAAGGCTTAAAGATGAAACTTTAATAATGAAAACAAAAATTTAACAAATTAAAAAAAAACACAACAACAGATTCCCCAAGCATAAAATTCACTAGGAAGAAAGAATTCTGGTGAGAAAAGCCAGAGCAGATATAAATCCTGACTGTAAGCAAAGAGTAATGCCCAGTGTGATGAGTATAAAGCAGCATGTTCTAAAGTAACTCCCTGGGTGTGATATAACCCCTGTGTTAATTTGGTGGGGCTGTCATAACAAAGTACCACAGACTAGGTGGCTTAAACAACAGAAAGTTATTTTCTCACCATTCAAGAGGCTAGAAGTTCAAAATCAAGGTGTTAGCACCTTTAGTTTCTTTGAGCCCTCTCTCCTTGGTTTGCAGAGGACCCCCTTCTCCCTGTATTCTCACATGATATTTTCTGTGTGTGCCTGCCCCTGGTGTCTCTCTCCCTTTTTTAGCTTTTTTAAAATAAATTTTATTTTTAGAACAGTTTCATATATACCCAAAAAATTAGCAGACCCCCACACATGCATAGTTTCTTCCATTATCAACATCCCCTACTAAAGTGGTACATTTGTTACAATTGATGATAATTGTACTGACATATAATTATCACCCAGAATTCATAATTTACCTTAGGATTCACTCTTTTGGTTGTACATTACATGGGTTTGGAAAAATGTGTAAGGACATGTGTCCATTATTATGGATACACAGTATTTTTACTACCTAAATATCCTCTGTGCTCTACCATTTCATACCGCCTCACCTCTAACCCCTGGCATCCACTGATCTTCTTAATATCTCTATAATTTGGCCTTTTCTAGAATGTCAAATAACTGGAGTAATATAGTATGTAGCCTTTTCAAATTGACTTTTTTCACTTAGTAACATCCGTTTAAGACCACCCCATGTCTTTCCATGACTTGATAGCTCATTTCTCTTTAGTGCTGAATAATATTCCATTGTCTGGATGTGCCACAGTTTATTTATCCATTCACCTACTGAAAGACATCTGTTTGCTTCCAAGTTTTGGAAATTATGAATAAAGCTATTATAGACATCCATGAGTAGGTTTATCTGTGGACCTAAATATTCAGCTCCTTAGGGTAAAAATCAAAGAGCATGATGGCTGGATCACCTGGTAAGAGTGTATTTAGTTTTGCAAGAAATGCCAAACTGTCTTCCAAAATAGCTGTACCATTTTGCATTCCCACCAGAAATAACTGAGAGTTCATACTGTTTCACATCTTTACCAGCATTTGGTGTTGTCAGTGTTCTGGATTTTGGTCATTCTAATAGGTGATATCACATTGTTGCTTTAATTTGCATTTCCTTGATGATATATGATGTGGGATATCTTTTCATATGCAAACTTGCCTTATGCATATTTTGGGGGAGAGGCGTCTGTAAGGTCTTTGACCTATTTTTTAATTGGGTTGTTCGTGTTCTCATTCTTGAGTGTTAAGAGTTCTTCGTACATTTTGGATAACATTCTTTTATCAGATATGTCTTTTGCAAATATTTTCTCCAAATCTGTGGCTTGTCTTTTCATTCTCTTTACAGTGTCTTTGGCAGAGCAGAACTTTTTAATTTTAATTAAATCTAGCCTATCAATTCTTTCTTTCATGGTTCATGCCTTTAGTGATACATCTAAAAAGTCATCATCAAATTCAAGGTCATAAAGCTTTCCTTTTACATTACCTTCTTAGATTTTTATAGTTTGTGTTTTACATTTTGTGATCCATTTTGAGTTGATTCTTGTGAGAGTGTAAGGTCTGCCTTTATGTTTATTTCTTTGCATGACCAGTTGTTCCAGCACCATTTTTTGAAAAGACTGTCTTTTCTCCACTGTGTTATCTTTGCTTCTTTGTCAAAGATCAGTTGACTATATTTATGAGGGTCTATTTGTGGGCTTTTTATTCTGTATCACTGATCTATTGACCTATTCTTTCACCAATACCACTCTGTATTGATCACTTGATTACATCTTGATGTAGACTAACTACAACTGTAACTACATCTTGATGTAGACTAACTACACCTGTAACTACATCTTGATGTAAGATAACGTCAGTTCTCTAACTTTGTTTTTCTCCTTCAATATTGAATGGGCATTGGATTTTGTCAAATGCTTTTTCTGCATCTATTGATAAAATCGTGAGTTTTTTCTTCTTTAGCCTATTGACTTGATGAATTACATTAATTGATTTTTGAATATTGAACCAGCATTGCATACCTTGGATAAATCTCACTTATTTACGGTATATAATTGTTTTTATATATATGGTTGGATTCAATTTGCTAATATTTTGTTGAGAACTTTTGCATGCATGTTTAAGAAAGATACTGGTTTGTAGTTTGCTTTTCTTGTAATGTCTCTCTTCTTTTGATATTAGTGTAATGCTGCCCTCATAGAATCAGTCTGAAAGATTTCCCTCTGTTTCTATCTTCTGAAAGAAATTGTAAAATTTGGTACAATTTCTTCGTTAAATGTTTGGTAGAATTCACCAGTGAACCTATTGGGGCCTGTTGCTTTCTGTTTTGGAAGATTATTAATTATTGATCCAATCTCTTTAATGGATATGGACCTATTCAGATTATTTATTTTTTCTTATGTGAGGTTTGACAGGTTATATCTTTCAAGAAATTGGTCATTTCATATAGTTATCAAATTTGTGGCATACAGTTCTTCATAGTATTCTTTTATTATTGTTTTAGTGTCCATGGGATATGTAGTAATGTTCTCTCTTTCGTTTCTGATATTAATAAATGTTGTCCTCTCTATTTTTGTCATACTTAGGCAGACTAGAGGTTTCTTGATTTTACTGATCTTTTCAAGGAATCAGCTTTTGGTTTTGTTGACTTTTTTTCTATTGATTTCCTATTTTCAGTTTCATTGATTTCTGCTCTAATTTTCCTTATTTCTTTCTTCTACTCACTTTGGATTTAATTATATTCTATATTAATTTGGGCTCCACGTATATCATGCTGTGGGACTCCCCTCTGAGCATAATACAGAGAGTGGGAGCATTCCCCTTTCCCTCTTTAAAGTGACTTTGGCACTATAGTGTTGCTGTGATAATTGAAAGTATCAAAGATCAGCAGTGATAATTGTACATGACTTCATTCAAAATGACATCCTGGTCTGAGAGGTTCTGATCACAAGTTTTGAAGGAAAAAAAAGTTCTAATGGAAAAATTTCCCTGGAGAACACGAATCTCAAATGGTGGATGGAAAGATAGGAGGAAGTCGGATCAGTCAAAGACAGAAGGAGGAACAATAAAGGATACAGGTGAAACTAGAGTGGTGAGAAGAGGAGGAGAAGGAGAAAAAGTAGTAGGTGTCTTTAATGTGATATTCTGGATAATTATATTAAAAATACTAATGGAGGGCTTCCCTGGTGGCGCAGTGGTTGAGTCCACCTGCCGATGCAGGGGACACGGGTTCGTGCCCCGGTCCGGGATGATCCCACATGCCGCGGAGCGGCTGGGCCTGTGAGCCATGGCCGCTGAGCCCGCGCGTCCGGAACCTGTGCTCCGCAATGGGAGAGACTGCAACAGTGAGAGGCCCACGTATCGCAAAAAAAAAAAAAAAAAAAAAAAATGCTAATGGAGCTTATTGATTATCCTACAGATATCTTACATAATATTTTTAACTAGTACTCACTCACCATATATTTGCTAAATAAGTAAACTGACCAATGAACATGCTGGTAATTATAATCTCTTAACGGTTATCAAAAATATATCTTATAATTTTTACTGTTATTTTAGTTTCTTGGAAATAATTTAAGAAGAGCATATTTGGCTATCCCAATTGAAGAGCTATAAATAGGGTTTGACCAGCTCTTTAGCACCTAAGAACAAGTTAATAAACAGTTGTGACTACTACCAGAAAATACAATGTAAGGGATGAGAAGGATTTGACCAGATCAGTTCACTTCAGACTAGAAATTGCCCTAAAAGCTACATTTTTCACTGTTCCACTCCCTTTTTCCATGTCCAAATCTTTTCCCTTCTATTTCTTCTTCTTTCCTATCTGTACCTACCAATTACTTCTTCTTCTTATGTCTTTTGATGAGTATTCCCATTACTCCAGGTATATTTCTTCCCTTACTGTTTTTCCTTCTTCCCTTTCTGTCTCTCTTGCTTTCTTTTCTGTTTCTCTGCTGTCCCTTTCTACTTTATCTTTTTTCACAATCTATGCCTTTCCCCATTTAAATCAGTCATTATGTAGAAATCAAGTGGATGTTTTTAAATGATGCTATATTTGTTAAGTAGAGTTTATGTTACTTCTGGATTTAAAGAGCAGTCCAAATATTTTATATGACTTTAAGGGAAACTATAAATTAGTTGTATTCTAAGAGCCAGAGGAATGGCCTCCTCAAAATCAGGGTCAACTCAACTTCTTCAGGAAACTCCTTGACCTCTAGATGGATTTAACATCCTATTCTTACCTAGCATATACTATGAAACAATAAAATTCAGTTATTATTTTCTTTGCATTTAATGACTTTTTTCTGCTCGAGTGTAAATTCTGTGATATAAGTGATTATATTGTTTTTTATACCCTATAAGCCCTGGTACCTAGCACAGTACCTGGAGAATAGAAGGCAGTTAAACAATGTTTGTTAAATGAATGAATAAAGTAATGAATAAAAGATTTCAGCCCACCCCCATTTTCATCTCTTCAAAAATAGCTTTCCTTTCTCAATCTTTGTAACTCACCTAAAACTTTTCTACTCATTCCATGGCTCCCTAAAAATGTGAAGACCAGAAGTGAACTATGGCAAGTGTGATAATGAAGCCATTCTTATGGACAGTGAGTTCTGAAATAAATTCTATAAATTTTAAAATTTCTTGCTGTGATCTCATTTTTAACCTATAATGTGCTACACATTTCTCTTTTTTTCCCTCATCACTTTTTTTTTTTTTTTTTAGCAGTACGCGGTCCTCTCACTGTTGTGGCCTCTTCCGTTGTGGAGCACAGGCTCTGGACGCGCAGGCTCAGCGGCCATGGCTCACGGGCTCAGCCGCTCTGCGGCATGTGGGATCTTCCCGGACCGGGGCACGAACCTGTGTCCCCTGCATCCGCAGGCGGACTCTCAACCACTACGCCACCAGGGAAGCCCTGCCCTCACCTCTTGATGCTCCAGAAATACCTTCTCTATCACTGCTTTACACACTACAGTCCCCTAGACTTTCTACCTATTAACCACAATGGGCCTCTGTGACTTACAGTTTAGTGCCTAGTGTTTCTCATTCGCATCCTGCGATGTGTATTTTCTTTTTTTTTTCTGAAAGGGTAAAACACTGATAAATGAAGATAAGCTGTTGGCTTTGTTCCAAAAACAAGCTTGTTGTTTTAGAACCCCAAATGGTCTGAAACCTCATTAAGAAGCTGCAGGCCACCCAAGGTTGTACATCAATTAGCAATTAGGTCACACGTTGGGTGTTTGAAGGCACTCAGCCTTTGGCCTTGCTCCTCACAGCATATCCAAGCAGGGCACTGCTATCCAAACAATGCCCACCCTGCTGTCTCTTGTTCCTTAATTGGGATGACTTAGAGATGCTAATGTGCACAGGCAGACCCTGTTGCCCCAATTAGGCCTCATTAGTGGCTCTACCAGTGGTGACCACTGCAAAGTGATGTTTGCTCTTGGGAAGGCTTTGTGAGGTGCTCCCAGTTGCTGCAGAGAAGGAGCAAGGACATGCTGCTTTACACTCTTTCCAGCAGCAAACTCCTTCCCTCAATTTTCTACAGCCACTGTCAGTTTGGCTAGTGTTAACTCTCTGAGATGCAGCTGTTACACCGTGACTACAGAGCCTAAGGTGGTAGGTGGAAATTCTTACAGACACTCATTGGGTTATGAGAGGACTGGTTTATGTCTCCTCCTTTTCCCCCACCCCTTCCCCACAGATTTTTCCATGAAATACAGAAAATGTGTTCAGAGACAGGCTTCTGGAACCCAAAGACGCTGACTAAAATGTGAAAAATAGAAAACAACAATCTTGAAAAATGCATAGGGAATGAAGAATGCAATTGTTTTTTATTTTTTAAGTCAGGCATATTTCAAAAGGACAAGGTCTGAGAATGCTGCCATTAACTCTTCACAATGGAAAACTGCTTGCTGGTCTAACCAAACTGTGGAGAGAGGCACACACCCACACTAACAGAGGACTTTCTGTAGGTTTTTTTTTTTTAAGAGGTAATGAGACACAAGCTTTTTTTTAAAAAAATATTTATTTATTTATTTGGTTTCATCAGGTCTTAGTTGCGGCAGGCAGGCTCCCTAGTTGTGGCAGGCAGACTCTTAGTTGCGGCATGCACGTGAGATCCAGTTCCCAGACCAGGGATCGAGCCCGGGTCCTCTGCATTGGGAGCACGGAGTCTTAACTACTGCATCACCAGGGAAGTCCCTCTATAGGTATTTTAGTCCCTACACATTTAGTTTTAAAAGAGACACAAAGGGATGATTCTTTAGGGTTGCTGCCACAAATCCATTTGGGTTATACCATGGCTAGAGTTTACCCCACAATCCGTGTAGACAAGAGCTCTGTAAAGGCAAGGTGAGCAAGGCAATAACCCCCTCCATTGAGATGGGGCAGGATTGAGCGGGAATATGATTAGAGCCTCTTGCTGCCAACCCCTCAGTTCACCCAAAGGTCATTAGAGTGATTGTTTTAGTATTTTCATTTTTTGTTTTTTTCCTTAAGAATTGGAGGGAGTGGGCTTCCCTGGTGGCGCAGTGGTTGAGAGTCCGCCTGCCGATGCAGGGAACACGGGTTCGTGCCCCGGTCCGGGAAGATCTCACGTGCCGCGGAGCGGCTGGGCCCGTGAGCCATGGCCGCTGAGCCTGCGCGTCCGGAACCTGTGCTCCGCAACGGGAGAAGCCACAACAGTGATAGGTCCGTGTACCGCAAAAACAAAAACAAAAACAAACAAACAAACAAAAATAATAGGGAACATTAAAAATTTTTAGATCTGAATGTCACTTGCTTGCAATTAGCTCTTTAAAAAAAAAATCATTTTTCTATTTTTTGTTTTTGATCATTCATATTCCAACAGCTACCTAAACTCCTGGCATTGCTATATGTAACAAGACATTTGCCATCTAAAGAGCCTTTAGGAGAATAATAAGAGTAGAGCTTTCCTAGTGCCCATTTCCATCATGTGATTTTTCCCCCTGGTTCCTTGCATCCTTCTTCCTGCCCCTTGACTTGTGTGAGCAATTGCTGCAGAGATGGCAGGATGTCAATGCCCCCAAAATTGAACCTGTGATTTGCTTTCCTTTGATTTATGTTCTTGTAGTCAATAAACTTTATAAAGGAAAGTATCAGACTGAACAATCAATCAAAGATAAACAGATTCCTGTCCTTTAAAAGCATTTTAGCCCAGTAGGTGAATGCCTCATTCATCTTTTGCAGGCATGCTTTCGGCTTTTCCACTAAGACCCAGCCGACTGCTCACTACAGGCAGTTTTCCACCAAATGGCTGTGGCAGTGGAGCTGAGATTTATCAATTTCATGGCACCAGTGGTCCTGATATGGTATCATTTTCAGGATCTAAGTGGTTAAGCATGCTGTTTGCATGCCGAGACCTGGGCTTTCCAATCTACAAGAAAGGGGAGAGGGACGAGGAGTTTTAAACACTTTGGCTTCACACTGGATAGTTCTACAAAAATTCATATGGTGCACTTTTTTGTTTAATTCTAGAAAAGCCAAATCCCTTCCTTGCAAAAGAGAATTCCCTCTTCGTTCTATTAGTGATTTCTGAATCTTCCTTCGAATAAAGCAAATGTCATCCTGCATTTTTTTGCTTCTCTGCAGCACAGATGGTGTGCATATGCAGATTGGTGATTTTCTAATCAATATAGTGGCACTTGGGAATATCTGTAAGTATTGTAATAATGCATTAGTCAGGAGCGATGTTGTAACACACTGAGATCATACACATAAATCTAAGACACCATGTCTAGACACTCCAGGGAAGATGGCATGGCATGGATTAGAGCAGGCATTAAGGGAGGGCAGTATTTCAAATATGATGGGAAAATAATGCAATTTGCAGACTTTAATAAAACCATTGGGGAATTAATTTCAGTAGGGGTACATTTTCTCCCCAAACATTCGCGTTCTTATGTTTGCTTCCTGGACACTTGTAATGAGATACTTTTCACCTGTTATCTCAGGCATAGACAGAATGGGATCTGTGAATTGAACTAGATTTTTAATGTGCTGCATATGAAAATAATCCCTTTACAGGTAGTGCTTTAGCTGTACAAAAGTGCATTATGCAAACAACACAGAGACAGAACAAACCATGGAGATTCAGAGTTAGAACAGCTTATGAATTAATCTCCTAAGCACACGTTGAGCCTGCTCAGAGAGTCCACTCACACATAAAACTTGACCAACCGAACCTGCAAAGTTTTAATAGGGACGGGCTCGATGATGAAACATGAAAACAATATTAAATGCATGCCCATTTTAACACCACCCAAAAGTCACAGGCTGGCTTTACTGTCTGCTGCCGCTAATGCCATCTGCTTTTGAGCCCTTTATTTTAATAAATCAGACTCTGTTGAAATTGTGCAGGCTGATGATAGCGGTCCTGTCTTCAGGTACTCACCCTGATGGAAAAGCTGTGATAAAAATCTTAAATTGAAAGTAGCCAGAAATGAAACCTGTAAGTATTCTCAAACAAAAAAAAACGAGGTACAGAACACACAAACCCACTCCTGCCCCCACCTTCATGCTGGTCAGTTTCTAGCAGCCACGCCACAGGCTCCTGGTCCCACACACTGCTTAGCCTGCCTTCCGGTTGTCATTTTGGTCCATTGCTGCTTAAGTGAAGTCTCCTCAAGTCTCAGGCCAGCTCTGTGCTTCTAACACTCTGGAGGATTTTCAATTAAAATGCGAGAGAAGCAGAGGGCTAGATGGAATCAACCCAATTATCTCTGTAGCCACAGAAATGCACATGATAAGTGAACTCCAACCTTTTCCTTTCTGATGACAACTTGGGCTCTGAATAGAGGCGTGATTTTTTTTTTTTTTTTTTGTGAGTGTTAGGAAGAATGTGCCTTTCTTTAATATAGAATGAAACACCACTTCCTTGGCAAAATATCTCAAGGCATAATGCGTCCAGCACCTATACAGTTTGGTTCCGTGAAGGCTTAGGCTTAGAGAAAAAATTTTTTTCTCAGACTGCCGTCCAGAGGAAAACTACACTGCAGCATCTCATTCCAGAAGTCTTTTCTTGTAACTTTAGTGATTCGTTTCCTTATTATGTTAATTTTTTTTTTTTTTTTTTTTTTTTTTTTTTTTATGCTTTACGCGGGCCTCTCACTGCTGTGGCCTCTCCCGCTGCGGAGGACAGGCTCCGGACGCGCAGGCCCAGCGGCCATGGCTCACGGGCCCAGCCGCTCCGCGGCACGCGGGATCCTCCCAGACCGGGGCACGAACCCGCGTCCCCTGCATCGGCAGGCGGACTCTCAACCACTGCGCCACCAGGGAAGCCCTATTATGTTAATTTTTAAATTTGTGTTTCTAAATAGTTTTCTTTCTTTCAAATATTGCTTTTGAAGGAGGAATAAGTATACACACAGAATGCATTAAATCTATTTCCTAAACCCCTGACCTACTTTTCTCTCGGTGAAAGGCCTTTTTACCAATGTTACTAATACTGGACACACATGTTGTAAGAAAGGCTGGAAAGCACTAACAAAAGCAGAGGGCACTCCACAGTTTTTCACATTTCTCCAGCAAGAGCACCTTAGTAAGTACTGCCCACGCAAAACACAGGAGATAGTTGCCCTTTCTTTCAAATTGAGGAAATACGGAAAATTCTGGCTTATATTTCTTCTATCGCTCTTCTTCTAACTCCACTATTTTCTTTTTAACTTTAGCAATCTTTCTGCCAAATGCAAAGTACATGAGTCCATGTGTCCTTTTTATTTTGTTAGTCTGCCCACAGTTTACAATATTGCTGGAGTATATCCTGTTTGAATTCTCAGTCTTACAATAATCAAAACGTAAACCATCCTTTTGCTATTTGGTCTTATTCTTAGGGCCATTTGAAATCCCTAATTAGAAATTTAAACATTTTATGACAGCGATCACCAAAATATGTGTTTAAAGATATGTCCTCTGCAAACACTAACAAGGTGACTCACTTTTTATAATCCACTCTACCATAATCTGATTACCTAAGGTCAGTTTCTCCTGGCTCCAGAAAAAGTTGAGATGATAATAAGATGATGGAGATAATGTGTATTCACTTTCACTTAACACTTTGTAGTTTACAAAGTGCATTTGGGAACACGAGAAATAGAGCCTCCTTGGGAACAAAGGGGAGAAAAAGGAATAATTATTAAACAGCATTTAAGAGTGATCCTTTTGATGAGCCAATGCTCTGAGATTCAGCCTGAAGATGGAGGATGAAATGTCTTTGTGGGGAGTTGAGCATGATGTTATCAGAAGGATGAGATCTCATAAAAGAGACATTATCCCTCAGGGTAGGGGCACTGAGGGGATAGCAACCATTTCAAACAGAAAACAAAGTTATAGAATTCCTCATGTCAAAATCTACTATAAATAAAATTATTTTTCAGGAGACAAAGTTCACTTCTACATATATAATGGAATGTCTCATTTGACCATTTCCTCCCCAAGCCCTCAAAGCTGTTTGATTTACATGGCAACGTTTAAGCTTACATTTTGCTGTCTTGCCCGCTAGGAAGATTGGATCCTACATGTGATAGAAGTTCAGAGAGAAGTCCTCACTAAGACCTCCGTGTCACCAAACCAAAGCCCAAATCCCTGATTCCTTTGGCTTAAGGCTTCGTGCTTATTAAAATGCAAATATCCCAGTGGAAGATGACATTTATTAGTCACTTATATTTTAGCATTATATTTTAGTATTGTCAGATCTTTACCTGATAACGAATTTTAATACACAAGGTCTCAGAGGCCCATGGCAGAGAATATCTCAGAAGAATGAAGAGGGTGTCACCAAGTTGAGGGTGGGGGGAGCGAAGGGAGCGGAAGGGGAGGGGGAGAGGGGGAAGCAGAAGATGGGGAGGAAGTTATAACAATAGAAAGTGATGATGCTGAAAACTCACTGCTTTGCTTACCAGTGATGCCCTGGATGGTCCCTACCTGAAGCTGAAACTATGAAATGGGTATTTCTAAGACAAGAAACAGGTATTGCTAAAATAAACCGTCCTTTGTGTACATTCTCCACTTGACTCAAAACTGAAAACGGGACTAAGGGCTGTTTCCACGATGCCAGACAACATGCCCAGAGGTACAGAGCACAGAAGGAAAGCGCAGATTTCCCTGCCTGTGATGTTTCACAGGAATGTGAGTGCCCTCTGTCCCCTAGTTCTTAGCCTCATATTTTCTATAGTAGATCAATTTATCATCAGTTGGCAGATTACCGATTAAACCAGTCTTAAACTTGGGAATATCCACACTGAGTCCTCTAGAGACAGAATCTTCCATCTCACAGGCTATGGGTCTTAAATTCTCTCTCACCTTTCTCCCAACCATTTTAAACAATTGAGAATAAAAAAGTGCTTAGAACAATGCTGATATTAATTTGAATTATTCACAAAGTAGTATTTCCTTATGCTATTTATGCTTTTTTGCAACTCCTTTTTCACTAATTCTGTATGATAAAAAAGAGGACTCAGGGCTTCCCTGGTGGCGCAGTGGTTGAGAGTCCGCCTGCCGATGCAGGGGACGCGGGTTCGTGCCCCGGTCTGGGAGGATCCCACATGCCGCGGAGCGGCTGGGCCCGTGAGCCATGGCCGCTGAGCCTGCGCGTCCGGAGCCTGTCCTCCGCAACGGGAGAGGCCACAACAGTGAGAGGCCCGCGTAACGCATAAAAAAAAAAAAAAAAAAAAAAGAGGACTCTTTTATTCCTTGTTTATCTTCTGACAATATTGGGAGAGATAATGATTAGGTAACCTTTTACATCAATAATGCTATGCAAAAATAAAATGCCATTTTAAAGAATCTGCATTGAAGTAAATTGCCTAAACAGTCTGGTAAAGTGGATGAGCACTGGATTTATAAGTCAAAACAGACCCACTCCCAGCTCTGCCTTACGGTGCCAAGCCCCACAGCCTACCTAGCGCCCAGTATTCTCTTCTTTGAGATAAAGAGGCGGGACTTTCAGCAACGGCTATCTTCTCTGCCAGCTCAGACCAGTTGCTGGTGACTATCTGAACTGCTGTGTTAAGGGCCGTCACTCCCAGCCCTGGCTCTTCCGAAAACACTTCTGTCGATCAGCGCTATCTGCCAGAGGCAAAGAAGTAGGGATTGGAAGGACCCGAACCAGATCCTACCACCCTGGCACTAGATGATGTTAAAATGCTCCTCCTAGCTCTGGAATCTTCAATCTCAACTACAGAAAAATTTACATTCGTTATTAAAAAAAAAAAAAAAGAAAGAAAGAAACAGAAACAAAAAAACTATAAACGGGTATAAAAGTGAAAATTATCAATTACTTTATATTTTAAAGAAAGCTGAAGATTATCAATACAGCAAATCCCCCACATACGAAACTTCAAGTTGCGAACTTTCAAAGATGTGAACGAATTGAATCCAGCAAGGAACCAGAACCTGTGCCGTCAATGTCAGGCGTGAGTGAAACTGCAGCTTGCCCTCCGTCTCCTATTGCTGACAATCCTTCATCTCTACCATCTCCCACTTTCTCTCCCTCCTCCAGTCAGTAACTCTTCTTGCCTGTTCGCTCAATGCCAGCCCCTGTATGCCAGCTGTTGTACTGTACCACTGTACTATTCGAGGTACTGTACTGTAAGATTAAAAATGTTTTATTTTTTGTGTTTGTTTTTTATGTATTATTTGTGTGAGAAGTATTATCAATCTAATATAGTATAGTGCTATACAGTTGGTTGTGTTAGTTGGGTACCTAAGCTAACTTCGTTGGACTTATGAACAAATTGGGCTTACGAACACGCTCTTGGAATGGAACTCGTGCATATGTAGGGAATCTACTGTATATATTTAAAATTAAAACATGTTGTTAATAGGGTCAGATAAGCTTTATTGTAGCCTGAAGCACATAGTTTATTTAAATATGTATTTAGTATCTGCAAATTTTTGCCCCATTGTTTTACACCATTTTGTCAATCTCCAGTGATTATAGTTTAAAAAATTATGTAGTTGATTCTATTTCTTAGTGTTGATGGCACTGTGATGAAGTAATTCCATCCAAGAAAAACATATTTTGGGGATTTTAGACAGTCATGTATTTTCAGATGAACTATACTTTTCACCTACAAGCTCGTGTTAATTGTCAGGAATTGTGACAGGCAGTATGTAAATTTCATTTTATACCATCATATTCAATATGAAAGGACTATCATTGTGTGGCTGGTATTAAACTAGGAAATCCCAAAAGATCACACCATATCACAAGTTGGGAATCTTTGTGTTTAAGGAACTTAATTATCATCTTGTCTCTTTTTAAAAGAGAAAAAAAAATATTTTCTTCTCCTCAATTGGCAATATACCCTGTAAATAATGTTGTTCCCTTCCCACTGAAAACCATTTAATTCCCCATTATCTCACTTCATTAGCCAAATGCCCTATTTAGGAAAACTCCGAATATGAAGCATATTATAATGTGGTAGGAAAATAATATTTAGAAACAGCCTTGAACTGGAAAGAAAAACCCAGCAAAAAGAAGTCAGTGCAGATAAGTGTTCATCATATTCCAGGCTATTTCAGGGATCTAGTTCTATTATGATTGACCTTGGAAATCAACTAGGAGCAGTTTTCACATGCTGTACTAAGTAAACAATGACTTCTGAGACATACAGAAGAATAAGAAAAGTTAGAAATTGATTTTTCAACAAAGATTCTGAATATATGTAAAATCTTGGGCCAAACTACAAGGGCTTTAGGGACCAGGAAAATCCTGTGTATAACCAGCCCATATCTCCATCCACCTTTGCCCTCTCCCCTAGCAAAACATCCCTTGAAATGTAGTGGAATATGAACAAAGAGTGTCTTTAATAGGAAAGATGGTTACAAAGAAGAGCCTGCAATGGTAAAGGAAGGCTTTCCCCAAGGAAAAGATGTGAAAGAGGCCGTGGGCCACAGGCAAACATCAACACTACAGGAGTGGGAGTTCCCTGCTTGTCCAGTGGTTAAGACTCGGTGCTTTCACTGCCTTGGGCCGGGGTTCGATCCCTGGTCAGGGAACTAAGATCCCACAAGCTGCACGGCAAGGCCCAAAAAAACCAAACCAACAAACAAACACCCCCACCGTAAAACAACACTTCAGCGGTGTGTTAGCCTCTGCTGGCACAAGCACTTCCTTCTCCCTCTCCGATTTCCATTCTCTGTTCACTGCTCACTCACCAGTATCAGGAGCCTTGCCCCAAAAGAATGGGGCCTAAGACAGTCACTCTAAGAGAAACGACCCCTCATTGTCAAACTCAAGTGGTTCCTTCAACTAGGAGCAGAGCGGCAAGAACGGCTGTTCCTTTAGAAGCTCAGAGAAGGAGAGATTGCAAATGGCAGGGAGGTTTTCCTGCTCCAGGTACTTTTCCTTAACGCAAATGAAGGAGTTGTTTTAGCTCCTTTTCAGATATGAAAAGAAGATCATTGAGGGCTTCCCTGGTGGCGCAGTGGTTGAGAGTCCACCTGCCGATGCAGGGGACATGGGTTCGTGCCCCAGTCTGGGAAGATCCCGCATGCCGCGGAGTGGCTGGGCCCGTGAGCCATGGCCGCTGAGCCTGCGCGTCCGGAACCTGCGCTCCGCAATGGGAGAGACCGCGGCAGTGAGAGGCCCACATACCGCAAAGAAAAAAAGAAGATATTGAAAAGCACCCCTGCTACACACACACACACACACACACACACACACACACACTCTTAGATGAACTTCGCATTTTTTACTCAGTACTGCAGTAGGTAGTATTACCATCATAATCCTGCAGCTCCCTTGCTAGGCCTATCTGTAAGAGAGGATTGTATCTGTTATCCCACTGATGGCAGACATAGTCATGTGTCTTTTTGGTCAATGAGTGAAGAGTAGAAGTGTCCAATGCCGCTTCTGAGCAGAAGATTTAAAAGCCTTCGTGAGGTCATGTCACTTCTCTTTTTCTTCATTCATGAATCCGGCAAAGAGTTGCCAGAAAACATATAGGACTTGCAATGAAATCTGAATCAGATAAACCTCAAATAAATTTTTGGTGTAAGTATGTCCCAAATATTGCATGGGACACACTTACACTAAAGAAAATAAATAAATAACAATAATAATAATTTGTTGCTTATCTGAAATTCAAATCTAACAGGGTGTTTTGTATTTTTAGTTGCTATGTTTGTCAGTGCTAGTTTTGCAGGATCCCATATAACAGTTGTTCTTTTGGTTTATGTTCCAGAATAAAGAGCAGGTCCTCAGTGGACTTGCAGCCAACTTGAAATGTGATCAAGCTTTGTGGTCTCAAGTGACTTACACTTGGAGGTCATTTGTTTCTGAACTATGACCTAGAGAAAGATGACTGATAGAATCAGCATCCGTTCCTCCCTGAGATACTCATGAAGAATTTATCTAGAAGAAACTAGGGAACATCCTTCTGGTTTTAGCTGAATCCTTTCTGTGCCACTCATCACATCGGCTTCTATGTCCTCTGCTTTCTGCATTGGTTCAATCTCACGCTGTCCTTGTTGGTTGGATCACTGCTTTTTATCAAAGCCCATTGTTAATGGCAGCTGTCAGTCTTCCTGTCTTCAACTAATATGAATTTAGTCTCTACGTCACAGAGGTTTTACTCCCCTGACCATACACTTTTCATCAATGATATTTCTAATACTTTACTTATGTCAGTTAGTCCTTGGTTGTCACTGCAGAATTTGGGTACATATTCTGGAAATTCCAGAAAGTACATGTGACCTCTATAGAAATACTTACTACAAAATGTATTCTGACTATGCAATGGTTCACTTATTCCAGAAATGTTCATTGAATCTCACTAGACTGAGGTCCAGGGACTGGCTGTACTGTGATGAACAGAACAGATGTAATAATTGGCCTGGTGGAGTTTACAGTCTAGAGTGTGAGGAGGATGCATGGATGTCCCTTGATTTAGGAAAAGAAAAAAATATTATGTAGGCTTTGACTGTTTTCTCCTTTTCTTTAGCCATCATGTCTTCTGACTTATTCATATGTTTGTTTCTTTCCTTTAAGATTTATATCTATCATTCATTCTCAAATGTCCCTTTATCTGTAGCAGTTGTTAAACGTTTTTATCTTCTGCCAATATGAGCTTTTTCATTTAACTTTTTAATGCCCCTTTATAAAATATTTATAATCGGTTCACTTAGGGAATATACCATATTTTACTCTTGTATGTGTTATTCAAATAAAACACTACCAAATGCTCCCTCTCAGTGGATTCAGGACAGGGGGAGTGTATAGTAAAAATAAATAAAAGGTATGGTCTTTACCCTCAAAGAGTTTTTAATAATCTCCCAGGAGGAATTAAAACCAGCAACTCTGAAATAGTTAATTAACTATATATGGCATAAATAGTAAGTGAGGTTAGCAAGATGTAAGCTAATATATATAGAATGGATATACAACAAGGTCCTACTGTATAGCACAGAGAAGTATATTCAATATCCTATAATAAACCATAATGAAAAAGAATATAAAAATAGAATGTATGGGCTTCCCTGGTGGCACAGTGGTTGAGAATCTGCCTGCCAATGCAGGGAACACAGGTTTGAGCCCTGGTCCAGGAGGATCCCACATGCCGCAGAGCAACTAGGCCCATGAGCCACAACTACTGAGCCTGTGCATCTGGAGCCACAACTACTGAGCCTGTGCGTCTGGAGCCTCCGCAACAAGAGAGGCCGCGATAGTGAGAGGCCCGCGCACCACGATGAAGAGTGGCCCCCACTTGCCGCAACTAGAGAAAGCCCTCGCACAGAAATGAAGACCCAACACAGCCAAAAATAAATATATATAAAAAAATAGAATGTACATATATATGTGTGTGCATGTGTGTAACTGAATCACTTTCCTGTACAGCAGAAATTAACACAACATTGTAAATCAACTATACTCCAATAAAAATATAGTAAATGGTGAGCAAATGATTGAAATAATAAGAGCTATGGGATTTCAGAGAATGAGGAGCAGTCTGTGGGATCAAGAACTCGGGAGGTGGGAACTAAATGTGGTCTTGAAGGATAAGGGTTTCATTGGGCATAGAGGAAGAGGAAGGGCCTCTTAGGCAGGAAACATCACAAAGGAAATTAGGTGAAAACAATAAGGGAGGACTTTTGTAGAAATGATGGAACCCTGACACAGGGAGCTTAGGGGCTTCTTGTAAGAGGCCTAGAACACCAGGCCCGTGAGTTTATATTCCAATAATAATGGGATACAAGTAAAAGTTTTAAACCAGATAATGAATGATAAACTCTAATTTGCCTCTTCTTAATAATTTTATATTTGTGGCCTTTTTTATAAGATAGAGTCTAGACTTTACATATGTTAGCACCTATGTGGGGATGTACATATGTGACTAAAGGACAGTGGCACATGAGTATCAGGCTGTGTGCCTGTTTAGATGTTCATGGCTCTTAGACTGCTTTTTATTTGAAGTTACCACATCTTGCTTTCAGGGGTTTGCAAAGGCAGGATGTATTCACGATATATATCTTAACTGCAGGTGACAAAATGCAACTTGAAAAGCTTACAGAAATAGGAGGATCTATTGGGAGAATAATGGGATAGTCCATAGAATCCAAGGAAAATCTAAGCCATGGAAACATCAGCGATGCTGTTGGGCTCAGGAACTACCAGAACTACCAGGGAATAGGAGAGTATCAGGATTCTCTTTATCTCTAACCAAGGTACCTTTTTATTAATCTGTTCCATTGTTCTTTCTCTTTGTATAAACCAGTTGGTTCCATTTCATGGCCTAAAATTGACCACTGAGAAGCTCCCTGGTTAATTGACATTTGACATCTTCGGTTGCAAGAGTGCCAAAAGTCTCCCTCTAAAATTCAAAATCTCAAGGAAGGAATTCAGTGGCCCAGTTTGGATCAGATTCTAACTACTGAACCCATCAACTGCAATCTAGGGGCAAATTTATATCATATAAAATAGGTGCTCCCATGATACCAACATAGATATGAAGAATGGATGTCTCTAGAAAAGTTAGGGAAAGGCCACACAAGAAAAATGTATCTTATACACAGAGTGACAATTCCAATCATATTTTAAATAGAGAGACTGTGTAACTTTAACTAAAAGGATACCTATTACACATGAATGCTAAATCACTATCCAAATATTACACCAAACTGAGGCAGTTCTGATAAACCACCAAAGTCTCATAGTCTCCCATCATTTAGCCCTGCTACACTACATTTAAGGGCCTGAGTTTCATTTCTAACATGAGCACAAAAAAGGAAACCAAGAACACAGGACACTGGTGGAGACGTGACTTATGAATAAATAGTCCTGAATAAATATTGGTCTGGGCCAATAGTTTCTGAAGAACTAGAAGAGTCCTTTCAAAATGGCTCTAGCCATGTGTTCATTGGTCAGTTTGTGCATGTGATATAATTAAATTTCCAATTTGCAAAGAGCAGATGGTCACATCAGGTACTACTGCACATTGGTTGATGCCATTGCAAAACTGTTTGCTGTAACTAGCACACATGGGAAAGAATAGTGTTGAAATGATCACAAATGGAATTTTAAGGTCTTTACAAGTTATCATTAAGATTTATCTTTAAACTGAAATTTTGCTAGGATAAATCACCTCAGGAATTTGAAATGGAAAATGTCAAGTTTCTGTATGTACCTATTTGTGCTCTTGCACTAAGCCTTTGAGTTTACTGTAATGTGCATTTTGACTGAAACATAAATTCTGAAAGTAAGGACCCTATCTAAAACTTCTTTGGCTACAAATCCCTCCCTCCCCATGACACACCTCAATACTTCCACCTAGCAATTATGCCTAGAACATTGCGTTAACTCAAGAATTGTTCCATGAATACTTATTGATAGAGTCATGATATAAAACATTGCAGAAAGAACCCTCAAGTGGTTGCCTGCAAGGTGGGTTGGGTAGTAGATGTAAAAAACGGTAAATATGGCAAAATAAATTTGGCATTTCTTATTAGTCTACATACATATTGATAGAGACCACTACAGTGTGCTAGCAATGGGTATGAACAGAAAGAATTGTTTTTCAAATATATTATGAAGAAAAGGAATAAACAGGATTTCAAAAATATTTGGAAAGCAAAAAATAAGTAATAAAAAGAAATAAGAAAAGGCAATGTGAGTTTTTAAACTAGAAGCATCATAGAGTTAGGAAAATCTGGAGGGAGATTTGGGGAAGAGAGAAGTTTCAGGAGATAAAGAAATATTTAAGTGAAAATATCTAATAATACTTTATTAGTTATGTCAAGACATCTTTCAAAAGGAAGCAACAAAGTACTTTAAAGTAGATTTCAAGTTGAATATGCCTAGTACTAAATATAAGATCAAGTCTAGGCGAATTATCATCTGAGATGATAATCAAAGCTATAAGGTCTTGTGCTTAAAAATTTGAAGCAAAGTTTATTTATACTGTCACCATCTTTTATTTTTTATTTATTTTAATTTTTTTAAATAGACCTTTACTGGAGTCTAATTGCCTCACAATGCTGTGTTAGTTTCTGTTGTACACCAAAGTGAATCAGCCATATGCATATATATATCCCCATATCCCCTCCCTCTTGAGCCTACCCCCCATCCTCCCTATCCCACCCCTCTAGGTCATCGCAAAGCACCGAGCTGATCTCCCTGTGCTATGCTGTCACTAGTTAACTGCTTTACATTCAGTAGTGTATATATGTCGATGCTACTCTCACTTCTCTCCTGCTTCCCCCTCCCACCCTGTGCCATCAGTTCCATTCTCTATGCCTATGTCTTTATTCCTGCCCTGAAACTAAGTTCATCAGTACCACTTTTTTTTTTTAGATCCCATATATATGCACTAGCATATGGTATCTGTTTTTCTCTTTCTGACTTACTTCACTCTGTATGACAGACTCTAGGTCCATCCACCTCATTACAAATAACTCAATTTCATTTCCTTTTATGGCACAGTAATATTCCATTGTATATATGTGCCACATATTCTTTATCCATTCATCTGTCTATGGACATTTAGGTTGGTTCCATGTCCTGGCTATTGTAAATAGTGCTGCAATGAGCATTGTGGTACATGTCTCTTTTTGAATTATGGTTTTCTCAGGGTATATGCCCAGTAGTGAGATTGCTGGGTCATATGGTATTTCTATTTTTAGTTTTTTAAGGAACGTCCGTACTGTTCTCCGTAGTGGTGGAATCAATTTACATACCTACCAACAGTGCAGGAAGCTTCCCTTTTCACCACACCCTTTCCAGCATTTATTGTTTTTAGATTTTTTGATAATGACCATTCTGACTGTCATGAGGTGATACCTCACTATGGTTTTGATTTGCATTTCTCTAATAATTAGTGATGTTGAGCATCTTTTCATGTGCCTCTTGCCCATCTGTATGTCTTCCTTGGTGAAATGTCTATTTAGGTCTTCCATCCAATTTTTAATTGTATTGTTTGTTCTTTTGATATTGAGCTGCATGAGCTGTTTGTATATTTTGGAGATTAATCCTTTGTCTGTTGTTTCATTTGCAAACATTTTCTCCCATTCTGAGCATTGTCTTTTTGTCTTGTTTATGGTTTCTTTTGCTGTGCAAAAGCTTTTAAGTTTAATTAAGTCCCATTTGTTTATTTTTGTTTTTATTTCCATTACTCTAGGAGGTGGATCAAAAAAGATCTTGTTGTGGTTTATGTCAAAGAGTGTTTTTCCTATGTTTTCCTCTAACAGTTTTATGGTGTCTGGTCTTACATTTAGGTCTTTAATCCATTTTGAGTTTATTTTTGTGTATGGTGTTAGGGAGTGCTCTAATTTCATTCTTTTACATATAGCTGTCCAGTTTTCCCAGCACCACTTATTGAAGAGGCTGTCTTTTCTCCATTGTATATTCTTGCCTCCTTTGACATAAATTAGGTGACCATATGTGCATGGGTTTATCTCTGGGCATTCTATCCTGTACCATTGATCTATATTTCTGTTTTTGTGCCAGTACCATACTGTCTTGATTACTGTAGCTTTGTGATATAGTTTGAAGTTGGGGAGTCTGATTCCTCCAGCTCCCATTTTTCTTTCTCAAGATTGCTTTAGCTATGTGGGGGCTTTTGTTTTTCCATACGAATTGTAAAATTTTTGGTTCTAATTCTGTGAAGAACGCCATTGGTAGTTTGATAGGGATTGCATTGAATCTGTAGATTGTTTTGGGTAGTATAGTCATTTTCACAATATTGATTCTTCCAATCCAAGAACATGGTATATTTCTCCATCTATTTATGTCATCTTTGATTTCTTTCATCAGTGTTTTATAGTTTTCTGAGTACAAGTCTTTTGCCTCCTTAAGCAGGTTTATTCCTAGGTATTTTATTCTTTTTGTTGTGATGGATTGTTTCCTTAATTTCTCTCTGATTTTTCATTGTTGGTGTATAGGAATGCCAGAGATTTCTGTGCATTAATTTTGTATCCTGCTACTTTACCAAATTCATTGATTAGTTCTAGTAGTTTTCTGGTGACATCTTTAGGATTTTCTATATGTAGTATCTGTCATCTGCAAACAGTGACCGTTTTACTCCTTTTCCAATTTGGATTCCTTTTATCTCTTTTTCTTCTCTGACTGCCATGGCTGGGACTTGCAAAACTATGTTGAATAAGAGTGGTGAGAGTGGACATCCTTGTCTTCTTCCTGATCTTACTGGAAATGCTTTCAGTTTTTCACTGTTGAGTATGATGCTTGTTGTGGGTTTGTCATATTTGGCCTTTATTATGTTGAGGTAGTTTCGCTCTATGCCCATTTTCTGGAGAGTTTTTTTTTTTTTTTTTTTTTTTCAATGCGTTACGCGGGCCTCTCACTGTTGTGGCCTCTCCCGTTGCGGAGGACAGGCTCCGGACGCGCAGGCTCAGCGGCCATGGCTCACGGGCCCAGCCGCTCCGCGGCATGTGGGATCCTCCCAGACCGGGGCACGAACCCGTGTCCCCTGCATCGGCAGGCGGACTCTCAACCACTGCGCCACCAGGGAAGCCCTTCTGGAGAGTTTTTATCATAAATGGGTGTTGAATTTTTTTTGCAGTACACGGGCCTCTCATTGTTGTGGCCTCTCCCTTTGTGGAGCACAGGCTCCAGACACGCAGGCTCAGCAGCCATGGCTCACAGTCCTAGCCACTCCACGGCATGTGGGATCCTCCCGGACAGGGCAAGAACATGCATCCCCTGCAACGGCAGGCAGACTCTCATCCACTGCGTCATCAGGGAAGCCCAGGTGTTGAATTTTGTCAAAAGTTTTTTTGCATCTGTTGAGATGATCATATGGTTTTTATTCCTTAATTTATTAATGTGGTGTATCACATTGATTGATTTGTGTATATTGAAGAATCCTTTAATCCCTGGGATAAATCCCACTTGATCATAGTGTATGATCCTTTTAATGTGTTGTTGGATTCTGTTTTCTAGTATTTTGTTGAGGATTTTTGCATCTATGCTCATCAGTGATATTGGTCTATAATTTTATTTTTTTGTGATGTCTTTTTCTGGTTTTGGTATCAGGGTGAAGGTGGCTTTGTAGAATGAATTTGGGAGTGTTTCTCCCTCTGCAATATTTTGGAAGAATTTGAGAAGGATCGGTGTTAGCGCTTCTCTAAATGTTTGATAGAATTTGCCTGTGAAGCCATCTGGTCCTGGACCTTTGTTTGTTGGAAGACTTTTAATTACAGTTTCAATTTCGTTACTTGGGATAGGTCTGTTTATATTTTCTAATTCTTCCTGGTTCAGTCTAGGAAAATTTTACCTTTCCAATAATTTATCCATTTCTTTGTGGTTGTTCAGTTTATTGGCATATAGTTGTTTGTAGTAGTCTCTTATAATCCTTTGTATTTCTATGGTGTATGTTGTGATTTCTCCTTTTTTATTTCTAATTTTATTGATTTGCATCTTCTCCCTTTTTTTCTTGATGAGTCTGGCTAATGGTTTATCAATTTTGTTTATCTTCTCAAAGAACCGGCTTTTAGTTTTATTTATCCTTGCTATTGTTTTCTTCATCTATTTCATTTATTTCTGCTCTGATCTTTATGATTTCTTTCCTTGTACTGACTTCAGGTTTTCTTTGTTCTTCTTTCTCTAGTTGTTTTAAGTGTAGGGTTAGATTGTTTACTGAGGTTTTTCTTGTTTGTTGAGGTGAGATTGAATTGCTATAAACTTCCCTCTTAGAACTGCTTTTGCTGCATCCCATAGGTTTTGGGTCATCGTGTTTTTGTTTCTATGTATTTTTTTATTTCTTCTTTGATTCTTCAGTGATCTCTTGATTATTTAGTAGCACAGTGTTCAGCCTCCATGTATTTGTCTTTTATACAGTTTTTTTCCTGTACTTGTTTTCCAATCTCATAGTGTTGTGGTCAGAAAAGATACTTGATACGATTTCAGTTTTCTTAAATTTTCCAAGGTTGATTTGTGACCCAAGATGTGCTCTATCTTGGAGAATGTTCTGTGTGCACTTGAGCAGAAAGTGTATTCTGCCACTTTCAGGTGAATTGTTCTATAAATATGAAATAAATCTATCTGGTCTATTGTGTCATTTAAAGCTTGTGTTTCCTTACTTATTTTCTATTTGGATGATCTCTCCATTGGCGTAAGTGGGGTGTTAAATTCCCCTAATATTTCTGTGTTACTGTCGATTTCTCCTTTCATGGTTGTTAGCATTTGCCTTATGTATTGAGGTGCTCCTATGTTTGATGCATAAACCTTTATAATTGTTACATCTTTTCCTTGGATTGATCCCTTGATCATTATGTAGTGTCCCTCTTTATCTCTTGTATCAGTCTTTATTTTAAAGTTTATTTTATCTGATATGAGTATTGCTACTCCAGCTTTCTTTTGATTTCCATTTGCATGGAATATGTTTTTCTAACCCCTCACTTTCAGTCTGTATGTGTCCCTAGGTCTGAAATGGTCTCTTGTAGACAGCATATACATGGGTCTTGTTTTTGTATCCATCCATTCAGCTAGTCTGTGTCTTTTGGTTGGGGCATTTAATCCATTTACATTCAAGGCTATTATCAATATGTAAGTTCCTATTACCATTTTCTTAATTGTTTTGTTGGGTCTTTTTCTTCTCTTGTGTTTTCCACCTAGAGAAGTTTCTTTAGCATTTGTTGTAAAGCTGGTCTAGTGGTGTTGAATTCTCTTAGCTTTTGTTTGTCTGAAAAATTTCTGATTTCTCCACCAAATCTGAATGAGATCCTTGCTGGGTAAAGTAATCTTGGTTGTAGGTTTTTCTCTTTCATCACTTTAAGTATATCCTGTCACTCCCTTCTGTCCTGCAGAGTTTCTGATGAAAAATCAGCTGATAACCATATGGGAATTCCTTTGTATGTTATTTTTTGTTTTTCCTTGTTGCTTTTAATATTTTTTCTTTGAATTTAATTTTTGTTAGTTTGATTAATATGTGTCTTGGGGTGTTTTTCCTAGGACTTATCCTGTATGGGACTCTCTCTGTGTTTCCTGGATTTGGGTGACTATTTCCTTTCCCATGTTATGGAAGTTTTTGACTATAATCTCTTCAAATATTTTCTCAGACTCTTTCTTTTTCCCTTCTTCTTCTGGGACCCCTATAATTCGAATGTTGGTGCATTTAGTGTTGTCCCAGAGATCTCTGAGATTGTCTTTCATTCTTTTCATTCTGTTTTCTTTATTCTGCTCCTTGGCAGTTATTTCCACCATTTTGTCTTCCAGCTCACTTATTTGTTTTTCTGCCTCAGTTATTCTGTTGTTGATTACTTCTAGGGTATTTTTCATTTCAGTTATTGTGTTGTTCATATCTGTTTGTTCTTTAGTTCTTCTACATCTTTGTCAAACATTTCTTGTTTTTTCTCAATCTGTGCCTCCATCCTATTTCTGAGATTCCGGATCATCTTTACTATCATTACTCTGAATTCTTTTTCAGGTAGATTGCCTATTTCTTCTTCATTTATTTGGTCTTATAGGTTTTACCTTGCTCCTTCATCTGTGACATAATTTTTTGCCATCTCATTATTATATTTTTTCATGTGTGGGATTTTGTTCTAGTCTTATTAGTTGTTTGGCCTGAGGTTTCCAACACTGAAGTTTGTAGGCTGTTGGGTAGAGTGGGTCTTGGTGCTGAGATGAGGACCTCCATGAGACCTCACTCTGATGAATATTCCCTGGGGTCTGAGGTTCTCTGTTAGTCCAGTGGTTCAGACTTGGAGCTCCCACTGCAGGAGCTTTGGCCAGACCTCCAGCTTGTGAACCAAGATCCTGCAAGCCATGTGGGGTGGCAAAAAAAAAAAAAAAGAACCATAACAAAGTAAAAAATAAAATTAGACTAGGAAGAATATAAAAATAAAAATATAGGTGAAACAACAACTGGAAGGTACAACAGTATCACAGTAGTAAAAAATAGGAGGGTAAGGAAAAGAAAAAAAAAAGAGGGGAAAATATGTTGACTGTAGAAGGCGGGACCTAAGCAAGGGCGAGGTTTGGGCAGTGGGAAGGACCTATACTTAGGACCCACAGGGCTGGAAAAGGCTCTGGGGGCTGTGGGGGGTGGTCCTTAAGGTCAACTGAACAGAAGGGGCCCAGGCAGGCTCCTCACCCCTGGTCTCAGAAGGCAGGGGACCTCACCTGGGAGCCCAGCAGGCTCCTGGGCTCAAGTGGGTGGGACAAATGCCCTCCACTCCTCTCCTGCTCCTCCTGGAGGACCCTCCCTCCAGCCTCTCCTGATCCCCCCCAACCTCAGGAGTGTCGATCCTATCTGGCCTTCACTTCCCCTCCCCCTTCAGCCCCCCCATATCCTACCGGTTCACTTGGAGGTTCCTCCCATCTCCTTGGACATCAGAGTTCCCTGCTAGTGGCCAGCAGGCACCCTAGTCGTGGGGAGACGCTAACTCAGCATCTTCCCATGCCACCATCTTGACTCCGCCCCTACCATCTTTTAAATTTACATATATGAATGGGGTTGAAACAAGTTCCATGTGTAACTTGTAATCTACCATAGTAAATAGATTTGCATTTTGGTATAGACAGAAGAATCTGGAATCAGAGTTCAAAGATATGGATTCTTATCTCTGCCACTAAATAGCTATGTGATGTTAGACTTGCTAGATTCATTGTCCAACTGTAAAAAGAGGAAGTTTGCATAGATGCTTTCCAAGTTTCCTTCCAGTTCTAAAATTCTAAGAATCTACTCTTTTCCAGACTGGCCTACTTGACTTTTAAGGGCTGCCATTTTGTGTTTTCACTTAGAAATCTGAGGATATCAGAACTAGGACTCAATTCATAAGTAGAATGAACAACTTTGGCAAGGGTGGTTAAGTGATTGTCTTTTTGCCTACAGTAATCCAAAATGGCCATCGATTTGGCCAGTCTGTCATGAATATAGTGGTAGATGATTTTGCAATATTTCTTGATGTTTTACCTACAATAGTCTATTTTGGTATGACAATTCTGTCCCTCATGAGACATTTGACAATCTCTGGAGACATTTTTGTTGTCACAACTGGGAAGGGGGTACTACTAGCATCTTGAGGGTCAGAGGTCAGGGAATCTGCTAAATATCTTACCATGCACAGGAGTACTCCTCCCCCTCCAACAAATAACTATCCTCCCAAAATGTCAGTAGGGTTGAGCTTGAGAAGTCATTTCTCTTATTTCATGTTTCCCAAATCCATCACAAATTAGCCTTAAAAACATTGTACAATATAGCCATTTCACAGATGTCTTGTTCATAGTCTCTCTCATGTTCAGCCTTGTAAAGTTGAATAGCAGGGCACACGACCCCGTTTTTCTGATTTTGGGGAAGCAAGGGGGGAAAAATTTGAGAAATGGACCTGTAAGATGAATTTACAGATGTGTCTAAACTCACAAACTAAGTGCTTAAATTACATTTTCAAAAGGAGTTTGAAGTCAATAAAACAGCAGGCTTCTTTTTCTTTTCCCCTAGTGCATTTTTCACTTTTGAGCAGGTTATTTTGGCACATAGAAACTAAGACTTGTAGGGGAAGCTAATAACTTTATTCAGGAAACACAATGTTAAATTAGTGGCTCAGTTTTAAAAAATTAACTCTCTTAGACAAAGCTTATAAAAATTGATTAACAAGTTAGTAGTGGCTATTGAAAGAAAATGCATGCTTTCACATCTTTTAGAAAACCACTCTAAATTATTATGAAAGCTTATACGTATTCTGAATTAACACACGTTTAAATACTTAAGTGTTCTTTTTTTCTACTAATGTTCCGTTTTCGGTTTCTTCACATTTGATTCACAATTATATAATGTGGAAAATAGAAGGAACGGTGCCGCAGCAAACTTCGGCTGGTGATAAAGCAATCTGTGTTACCTGCTCCATTTGTCTTTTTCCTTCTTCCCTTTTTGTTGTTATTATTTATTGGCATTTTGCCTGCAGCAAGACATAGGTTTTAAATGTTGCCCTTATGATGTCTGTGAGTCAATCTAGAGAAGGCAGAATATTTCAAGGGCAGCACAAAAGATAAGTATTGTTGAATTTTAATTTGAAGCATTTTAGCATACATGTGCAATGGAGGTTTATTTGCTGAATTTAAAAAACTAATTCCTTACGGCTCTGAGTGTATTTTGTTTTGTCTGCCCCTGGGTTTGTACATATTGGTGGTTTTTTTTTTTTTCTTTTTAATATTTCAACAGGTGAGGTTAGCAAGACAGCTGATGATGCTGTTTTACACCTAGAGGTCTTATGGAACAAGGGCTACATTTGCATGCGGAACAAACAACTTTGGGGGATGGTTTAATAATTGCCTTTGGTAGAACTTGTGTCACTTTCATTAAAAAAAGTCCAGGCAAGGCTGCTTCCTTGATCTTCATTTCTTTTCAGTTGCCAGGCAAACAAACAAGCAAAAATCCCTTCCTGAAAGCTGCTTAGTTATCTAACCTAGAATATCTTTGACTAGGATGGAAGTTACACATCTCAAATATCTCAACATTTAGATGCTAGAGCTTGGCAGACATTTGGATAATTTCTGGAATGTGTGACTTGTCTGCTTTTCTTGCTTTTGAAAGCATTTAAAATAGTCTAGAATTTTAACCTTTATATACTATCAGATTAAGATTTTCACTCTTAAAAATATTTTTTGCGAATGAAAAATATCACATTGTCTAATCATCTCTGATGTAGGAAATGACTAGAGAATAATTAATATAAAAGATCATGATTTTATTTTTTGTGAAATTATAAGGGAATACTAAACCTCTGTCTAGTTTATAATTACAGATTATTGAAACCCATCTATCTTTTTTCCTCATTTAGTTTTATAACTACATCTGAACTTAGGCTTGTAAAAGTGACATTATATATAAACCCCACAGAAATTTACCTTGTATAGAAAGGAGGTAGCAAGTATTCACTTTTGCCTGTCAAGGAATGCCCATAAGAATTGTTGGTAGGCGTCTAAATGTGGAGGTAAATAATAAGCAGGTATTGATTTCTGTTGAGATCAATATCAAGATTTGTTGACCCAAAGAGGTTAAAATTGACTGAAGAGTGAGACAATAAATCTTGTTATTGACTAGAAAGCAGAAGTCAATATATGTATTATTATAAACATTTTTCTTTTAGTGTAGATGATAGGGGCGAAGTCATTTTTAAGACCTTAAGTTCATATAGCCACACATTCTTTATATCATGGTGGTAGCCATATAGGCTCCTTGACTTACTAAAAGTGTGTTTATTCATGTGACATCAATAATGCTCCTAGATCATTGTTTGTGATGTCAACCATGCTTCTCCCTGTGCTTAGGTCTCTTACCCTGATTAATTTCACATTGAAATGTGGCATGCCCAAACTTATATAATGAAATTTTGTTTGAAAGGAAAAAAGCAGAAAAGGTACTTAGAATTTTTTTTCCCTAGAGTGTTATTCAGCTGTTTTACAGATCTCTGAATACTGTTCCAGTTGTGTGTGTGTGTGTGTGTGTGTGTATGTGTGTACACACACACGTGTGTACACATGCCTATGTTCTGTGTGCCGGCTCAACATGCTTTCATTTTTCGGTCAAACAAGAGACTTCCTTCCAGGTTTCCAACTGCTATGACTCTGCTCTTCACTTGAGATGTTATATTTACTATATAGTCTTAAAAACATATCAAGATTAAGACACTTTTAAAATGTATATTTCAAATTTTTTTTCCCAAACTACAAAATGTATACAAGCTGAGTGTTACTAGGTCACTTCTGAGATTTTCTTTTCACCACCAACCACTCAATCATGCATAAGCCAAATAGAGATTTTATCTTACTATAGTCGAGAGAAGTGGAAATGGAAAATGATTTTCCATTGTTCCAAATAGCTCTCATGTTGATAAGAAATCAAGCTCTGTACATCCAAGCTGAACAGAGCTTGCTGGGTTACACTAAGTCTCTGTTTGTCCAGTAGCTTTGCCCAAACTGTGGTCTGTACACATGGATCAGAAATGCATGAAATCCTGAAGGAATAGTCAGCCAGGACATTGATGTTTCAGATTACTCACCCAAAATTCTTTCATGCGATATGAATTCACCTTCGTACCTTCATCCCCAGCCTCATTGCAATAAGGAAGGAAAAACACAGAAGTTTCTTTTCTTTCTAACCATCTCCCAAAAGATGGTACTTTACAAGGAATATTCAAATCCATAAATGCTCTGAAATCTGCAAGCTAGGGATGAAACATGAAAGATGTCTTCAATGCCTCACACTACAGGGTGTCTCCAATTCCTCAATACACCCCATTGTGCCTCACGGCTGGAGAAAGTGCTGCACAACCCATTTCCTCCTTTAACTGTGAATTTCCTCGCTTCTATGGGTTTAGATTTTAATGGTTGAATTACATTTACATCTACTTGTGCATTTGCCATCAGCAGCCAAGTTCCTGCCTAAAGTCTTTACTAACTTTGAGAAAAAGTTTCTCATAAAAAGTCTCATTTGGTTTCTCTATATAATTTCATAAAACAGCTCTTAAAACCTAGGAAGTTTCAGAGACAACTCTCAGTACTGAACGGCAGGTCATCCTGCCTATCTATTGTTATTGTTGTTGTTGTTGTTTTGGGGGAGTGGTTCTTTTCTTTTTTTTGAATAATAACTAAATTCTTTTTTTTTTTAAATTGAAGTATAGTTGATGTCCAATATTATATAAATTGCAGGTGTACAATATACTAATTCACAACTTTTAAAGGTTATACTCTGTCTATAGTTATTATAAAATATTGGCTATATTACCTGTGTTGTACAATATATCCTTGTAGCTTATTTTATACATAAGAGTTTGTACCTTTTAATCTCCTATGCCTATGTTGCCCCTCCCCCCTTCCCTCTCCCTACTGGTAGCCACTAGTTTGTTCTCTGTGTCTATGAGTTTGCTTCTTTTTCATTGTATTCACTAGTTTGTTGTATTTTTTAGACTCTACATATAAGTGATATCATACAGGATTTGTCTTTCTCTATCTGACTTATTTCACTTAACATAATGCCCTCCAATTTCATCCATGTTGATGCAAATGGCATTATTTCATTCTTTTTTTATGGCTGAGTAGTATTCCATTGTATACATATACCACATCTTCTTTATCCATTTATCTATTGATATACATGCACCCCAATGTTCGTAGCTGCCTATTATTTATAATTTCCAAGTTATGTCTATTGGTTTTCAGAGCTTTATAGTGAACCATAGCTCAAGACAAATAGGTAATTAAGCTGCAATAATTCCAAAACCATGGAAATGTTGCAAAATTTTTGTTAGTCAGAGATGTTGATCAACTAAGTTTTAGAATTGTGGTCTTTAATGAGAAGAAAATAGTTCTATGATGAGAATATACCCAAAGGGTACTGAAGAGCCATCTAATCATGTAATAGTATACTGGATAATATTTTAGAAATGCAGGTTCCTACACCAAAATGTCTGCATTTTCACCATAAACATAGGAAAGTACAACACAAGGCAAGGATGTAGTTAGGGCATGGTTCCAGGCTACCGACTCCACAAAAAATTTTTGTTTTTAATCTAACCCACCCTGTTATACAAATTTTATCCATCTCCATATATGTATATGAATTTTCTACAAAAATTAAGAAATTTCAGCTTGAATCCTTACTACTTGTGATTATTGCTAAAATATACACTCTTACCATTTGCCTCGTGCATATTCTGTATGTAAAGATGAAAAAAGGAAACAATGTATGCCTTTTGTCTTCTAATAGTGATAGGCTTACAGGAGACACCCAAACTTTCTCATTCATTCTACTGTTTATCTCAGCAGTCCCCAAACTTTTTGGCACCAGGGACCAGTTTTGTGGAAGACAATTTTTCCACAGACTGGGGTGGGTGATGTGGGGGGGATGGTTCAGGTGGTAATGCGAGCAACAGGGAGCAATGAGGAGCGACAGATGAACCTCCTATTCTGCGGCCAGGAGGTTGGGGACCCCTGGTCTAGCTGGTCAAAGTCTGCCATGGATGTCTGCTAGTAGGCCTTCCATAACTGGAAGAATCACAGGAGGTGGACAGGATTATGTCCACAGATGTGAAAAAGGCATTGCCTCAAAAAATTTTTTGACAAATCACAGAGCTGATTTCACTCCCTTCTGAAACCTTACCTAATCATCAGAAAAGGCACTTCTTAAGGCATAAACCCAAGTGTGGGGTTATTTGGAGAGGAGACAGCAGAAAAATCATTTTGCAAGTTGAAAAGAAACGAATAAATGGTAAAGGAGTTTGAAGATCTGGAAAAACAAAAAACTGGATCATAAATTGGCAGCAAAGAAAGCTGAAATCCAGCACAGTGCATCCTATAGAATCCCCCAAAGGCTCAGCCCTTCTGAAAATAAGGAAGGAGAGAGAAGAGACCCTGAAAAGGAGGAGTGATTTAAAGTCTAATAGTCAGATCCCCTTCCCAACCCCATGCAGCTGAGCATCTTCTCCTCACTCACTGCAGTGAGACTGAAGTTTTATTCCATGAAGACAGTAAAACAGAGGGTATCTGAACAGGGGGAGAGTCTTGAGGGTCTATCCTGAAAGTAGAAAGCATATGTGAATGTCTACATAGGATCCCTGAAATCCCTGACCCAGTTCCCTTTTGTGGCTCCCAAAACATGGGCAGCCAGACCTTCACTAGAGGGAGAAAACTGGGGCACCTTCCCTACAGGTTCTGACTGCCCCAAAAGAAAGACAAAGGATAGTTTTGATGTTCCTCAACTGAATGGCTCTGGCAGATCCCTGCAGCAAATAACGCAGTTAGCTCATCTCATACCATGAATTTCTAATCAGCCTGTTTATAACAGTCATTCTTAAAGGTGAGTCATTGAGGATTATCAGACAATGGAAAATTGTAGGGAAATGTGGGGTCCAAAACAAACAATAAAACTGGAAACTTGGGCTTCCCTGGTGGCGCAGTGGTTGAGAGTCCGCCTGCCGATGCAGGGGATACGGGTTCGTGCCCCGGTCTGGGAGGATCCCACATGCTGCGGAGCGGCTGGACCCGTGAGCCATGGCCGCTGAGCCTGCGCGTCCGGAGCCTGTGCTCCGCAACGGGAGAGGCCACAACAGTGAGAGGCCCGCGTACCGCAAAAAAAAAAAAAAACAAAAAAAAAAAAACTGGAAACTACTTAGAGGTAACATAGACATTGGAAAGATAGAAGAACTTGAAGAGAAAAAAATCCTAATAATTAATCATTAGCAATATAAGTAAACTATTACTACCATGGAACAAGAACAGAGAACTGTTTTTAAAAAGAGACATTCAAAAAAGAAAAATGAGCTCATGGAAAGTAAAATTATTTTAGATGAAATAAAAAACCCAATAGAAGAATTAAAAGATAAATATGAGGGAATTTCCTGGAAAGTATCCAAAAGGAAAACAAGATAGAAAATAAAGACATAAATGTAAAAACCCAATCCAGGAGGCCCAATACTCAAATAAGTGGTACTGCAGGAACTGCTTGCATACATGATTTTGACAAAAAGAGAGAGAGAGAGAGAGGGAGAGGGAAGAAAGGAGGGAAGGGAAGGAAGGAAGGAAGGAAGGAAGGAAGGAAGGAAGGAAGGAAGGGAGAGAGAAAGAAAAGAAAGAAAGAAAAAAGAAAGAAAGAAAGAAAGAGAAAGAGAGAAAGAAAGAAAGAAAGAAAGGGAAAGAAAGGGAGAAAGAAAGGATATTTCTATAATTTTCCTTTATATACTATACCCTGTCCAGTTCCCGTGACACTATAAGGACTAGCCTGGAGCTAAAGATTCATAGGCTCTTACTGAGAATTCTTCAACAAGGAAACTGACTTCATCCACTCAAATCCATTTGTGAACTGAGTTTTATGACTACCACAAAATAATACCTTGACTTACAAAATGCTTTAATTTAAAAAATTTTTTAAATTCATTTTTAGATTTATCTTTATTGGATTTCTTTTTTTTTTAATTAGGGTATAATTTTATGGATTTATTTCTTTAAAAAAAAACAGCTTTGTTGAGGTATACATACATATAATCAACTGCTTCTGCATATAGTTATTTTAATATATACACTTTAGTGTATTTAAAGTGTACGATTTGATCAATTTTGACATGTATATGGACTAATGAAACCATTACAATAAGATAGTGAGCATACCCAATCACTCCCAAGGTTTCCTTTTGCCTCTTGTAATCCCCTGCCTACCCCTTCCTCATTCCTCTCCCCCAGACTTACTTTCTGTCACTATAGATTAGTTTGCGTTTATCTTCTAGAGTTTTATATTAAATAGATTTACATAGTGTTCCTTTTTGTGAGGCTTCTTTCATTTAGCATAACTGAGATTCATCTGTGTTGTGTGTATCAATACCTCATTTTTTTAATGCTGAGTTGTATTCCATTGTATGTATATACCATAATCTGTTTATCCATTCACCTGTTGAGTGGCATTTAGGTTGTTACCAGTTAGAAGCTACTACAAATAAGGCTGCTATGAACATCTCATATAAGTTTGTACTAACATGCTTTCATTTCTGTTGGGTAATATCTACAAATGGAATGACTAGATTGTATGGTAGGAGTATAGTTAGCTTTCTAAGAAACACCATATTATTTTCTAGAGTGGTTATACCATTTTACACTCCCACCAGAAATATATGAGAGTTCTAGCTGTTCCACACCCTTGTGACACTTTTTCCTATTAGCTTTTTACTATTAGCCATTTATTAGATCTTTTAAATTTTCCAAAGAAATACAATTTTCTTATAACATGCACATGGCTGATTGCCCACCAAGGGTGATTTCCTGCTTGTCTCCCCACCCCCCTTGTCATACTAATTTTCCCATTCTCTCTTGTAGTTAGAACATGCTAGAAAATGAGATCTATGAGAAAATCTTCTGTTAAGCTTCTGAGAAATGTTTCTTTCTCTCTAAAATAATAATAATAGTAGAGAAACATCAAGAGAGGCATTCTTTCTCATCACTACAAATGGTTATGTGAGAATATGATGCTTAAAGCAAAACAGCTGTGCTGGTTATCATCTGTTTAACCTTCTAGATAAACTCTCCTCCCTTCCCCATTGTTCTCTCTGGGAGGCTTACCTATTAGGACAAGGTAAAGTGTTCCCTTGCTCTCTGACTTCCTGTTGGGTTTAACCAATGAGGAGCTCTGGCAGGCGGCTAGAGGAAGAGAGGACAGTAAAGGAAGTAGTGATCCCTCTACCTCCCTCCTGCAGGCTCCCCTCAGGTGGCTGTGTCTTCATGCCAAAGATCACAGCTTATTTCAGGTTAACTTCTCTACACATCTCCTCTTTCCTGGTTCTAGTAGCTGCTCCCTCCTCCTGCCCCTTCGTGCCTAGGGATGGTGGCCGTCCTGCTGTTATCAGCCAGACCCTTGGCAAACAGTACTATCCCTTGTGGCTGCCTACAATCTTCCCACATTTTTGTAAATAAAGTTGAGTTATGCTAATTTAATGGTCATCTATTTTCCCTCAGACCTTTGAGGGGCAAGTCTGAATTTAAAGACCAATAATGATAAGAAAAATTTGGAAAACACCTGAGCTATATTCTTGCATCTCTGAATTAACCAATTTTGGAACTTCTTACAACCAAACACCAAACTACTTGTTGGTTATACAGGACATAATTGTAAATATAATTATAACAAATCCTTTCTTATTCTTATCACTTTTCCTAATTGGAAGATTGAGCTTACATTTTGTGACTTGGACATCTCACTCACCTCTCTCTAGTCCCAGCCAATCTGCAGTTGTAGGTCTCACATGCCTGCCTTTCTCATCTTCCTTTGTTCTCATCTCCTTTCCATTCTCCTAGAACTGGAATCCTATATTCTGACCACTTGACTGTGGGTTGTTCTAAAAGATCAGTGCTATTAGACTCCTCATTAGTGAAAAGGAACTCCTTGGGCAACACAGAATCTCTAGCTTCATACCTTTCCTTCCTAGGGAATCTCTAGCTAGCAAGCTTACAGTTACTTTCCTTCTCCATATAAGCATCCTTTGCTATTATCCCCTGGCCACCAACACAATTAATTTAAGAGTTAAATTAAATACCTCTGCTTTGAGGAATGTAACTATGAGTGCATACACACACACGCATCAAGGCCATTCAAATGAGGTAACAACTTATGTTGGGTTCCTACCTTGAGTAGACTTCCTTGAGTAGATGAAGGTCAAGGATACTTAGGTTATGAGACCAACCTTTTTTGGTGTCGTTTCCTAATGTTTTAATGCCCATGACATAATGACTATGAATAGGTCTCTACATATCCCACTAGAAATAATTCATTCAGCATGTTAGTCCATATCTCCTGATACTCACTCTTGACTAAGAAATTATTCCCCACAACTGCTTAGGATGATATAATTGTTTCATTGGTGGCATTTTTTTAAATTGGAAGTTTAGTATTAATTACAGATATATTTAAGATAATCAAACACATAGTGTTAATATTTATGAGTTAAGGAAATATACTTGGCTTTTGAGTATTTGTACTGTTTAAAATATTTTAGTCTATTAGATAACAGGTAAAATTTGTGATCCAACTTAAAATGTATAATTAGCAATTGATTTAGGCCTGTGCATTTAAGTAGAAATTTTATTTAGCTTATATAGCAATTACAGTAAGTGTACAAAGTATTAAAACACTTAAGAAAACTTAAGGTTCATATTATTTCTAGGTCAATTTATCAGAGCCATTAGAGGTATTTTAAGTATTCTGGAAATTTTGTTTTTAGATCACACCTTTGAAATATCTAAATAAGAAGTCAAATATATTTAACTTATAAATTTAGTTTAAAATGTTCAAAGGAGTTTAATTAACTTAGTTTGTAAATGGGACTAAACATTAATCAAAGACCTCATAAAAGTGATTGCTAAATTTGCTAAACTTATAAATATAAGATTATAGAAGAGCTAAGTTTTCAAATTTTATATCTAATAATTCAAATATACTTTTAACTTAACTCAACCTCTGAATAATCTTTTCTGTATACAAAATCTGCCCTTGAAAGTATTGACATTGACAAAGCAAAACAGGCCTGTAAGAAGCAAAAAATTGACATTGACAAAGCTGGCATGTAGGAAGATAAAGAAGCATTAAATTACTATGATAGTAAAAACTTTCTAAGAATACTGCATACCACAAATGTCTTCAAATACTCTCAACTTCAGGCTAGTTTCGTAGTATTAGTACTGAGAAGCAGAAGAAGGTAGTGGTCACAAACTGAGGCTTTGGAGTCGGATCCATGTGGTTTGTGCTCCATATATAGCTGCAAGATTCTGGATGAGCACTAAACTTTCTAAAATGCATTTTCTTTATTTGAAAACTGGAGATATCAATAGTTCATAGACATAAGTTGTTGAGAGACTTGAATGAGATAATGCTTACAAAGTGCTCAGGAGAGTACCTGGCATCAAAGCAGAGGCTAAATAAACGTTAACTAGTACTAGAAGGAAGAGAAATCTTCTCCTACAGGAACTCCTCTCACCCTAGTTTTCAAATGGATGCCCTTAGAAACAATATATGATCATTGCAAACTCAGTGAAATCCTGTCTAGAAAATTATGCACCTGGTAGTGGGTAGAGAGGGGAAAGAACAGCTTTGTTTTCTGTTGAATAGAAACCACGATAATCAAAGATAAAAAAGGATATTGTTTATCAAAAATAGCAACTCTTATTTGTCTTCTGATAACAGCTCTTATGTATTCATTCTCAAAGGAATTATAGTTTTATAAGTGCACTTAACAAGTTTATAACCAATTTAGCTTAGCCCCTGCCCAAGTATATTATTATAAAATGAAGTTAGAAAAGAATCATCATATCAATTCTCAAAATTACAATTAAAATATATCTTTATAATAACAGAAAAAAATAGAAGCCAACTTATAACAGTAGCTGATTTATTAAATAAATAATGATACATTTATAAATAAGTATGCTATTTATAAATGAGTATGCTATTCAGCCATTAAGATGAATTATGGAGATTTATATATGTTATCAGGAAAATGCATTTACAACATACTGATGAATAAATTTTAAAACCAAGTTGCAAAGGTTGTATATAAAAAAGTTTATTTGTTGTTTTAAAAAAAGGGAGACTATATCCCCATTTTACCAGATATATCTATACAGTATATAAATATATAGAAATGATCTAGATAATTAGATGCTGTTACACGCACTACTGGCAAAAATTTTAACATCCATGTCTGTGAGGTTGTAAAGAAAGGTCTCCCCTACATTATTTGCTAATAAAGGCATTGCTACACCAACCAGAAAAGTAACACAACAGTTTCTACTGAAATGTTAAATGAGAAATCCTACTTTTGAGAATTAAATAAATAAATATGCCAGCATACACAACGGTAATTTTTTAGCACCTTTTTATGTTAGCTAAAAGAACAACTTAGATGCTCCTTAGTTGCACCGTGGAAATGATACTGTGGAACTTCCATGGGTAGGCCATAAAAGACATTGAATCATCCACCTTGTTCTCATTGGATCAATTACCTGGGGGAAAGCCAGTCACCATGTCATAAGGACACTTAAACAGGCCTATGCAGAGGTCAACATGTAAAGAAATGGATGCAACCTTCCAAAAGCCAGCAAGGAACTGAGGACTCCAGCCAACAGACATGTGAATAAGCTGTTTTGCGAACAGGTCTTCCCATCCCAGTCAAGCCTTCAGATGACTGCAGACTCAGCCAACACCTTGACTGCAGCCTCATGAGAAACCCTAACCCAGAACAACAGAACTCATTTTCTCCCAGGTTCCTGGCACTCAGAAGTCAGGAGATAAATACTCACTGTTTTAAACCACTACAAAAATTGTGCACACTTATACAACCAAACGATATACTGCTAATCGAAAAAGAATGATTTAAATACATATATATGTATGTATATATGTAAATTTAACTGTAACAGTATCAAAAATATAAGATTATAGAATAATGCATATAGTATGATTCAATTTTTGCTTAAAAATTGAAAATTATCTATTTTTTATGTATGTTTGTTTGAATATAGAGGAAAGTGCCAAATGATTCATACCAAACTCCTAATATTCGTTACCTCAGTAATGCAGAAAAGGGAGCATTATAAGCTTTTTCTTAATATGCTTTAGTACTGCTTGTATCATATGAAGAGGATATGCTACTCTTACAATTTTTAAAAAATTATTGAAATAAAGAAAAGTGGGAAAATCATTAGCTTTATCTGGGTACTAGGATTTTTAAATCTAAAAATTTGCTTTTTCTTTCTTTTGTGTCTAATTTTTCCAGTGACTGTAAATAACAGACAAATTTAGTTTTAAAATGTTTTCAATAAATTTTAAAAATTGAAAGTAAATTATAAAAGACCCTTTGGAATGTAAACAAAGAACCATTGTTCTCAAAGGAGCTTCACTCACCAACCTGACTGTAAAATTTGCTCAGAGTGCTGTTTAAAATGTGAAACTCATCCAGATACTTCTCAGCAGAGGAGTGCAGAATATTTTTAGTCTATGAAATTATTAATATTTAAAGCATTCTTGGGCTTCCCTGGTGGTGCAGTGGTTAAGAATCCACCTGCCAATGCAGGGGACATGCGTTCGAGCCCGGATCCAGGAAGATCCCACATGCGTGGAGCAACTAAGCCCATGCACCACAACTACGGAGCCTGTGCTCTAGAGCCCAAGAGCCACAACTACTGAGCCCATGCACTTAGAGCCCGTGCTCTGCAACAAAAGAAGCCACTACAGTGAGAAGCCCACGCACCACAACAAAGAGTAGCCCCTGCTCACCACAACTAGAGAAAGACCACAAGCAGCAACGAAGACCCAACATAGCCAAAATTAATTAATTTTTAAAAACCCAAAGCATTCTTTATATTTTGATGGGGAAGATGACAGTCAAGTACTATCCCTGGGAAATGTAGTCGCAGAAAAGTGAAAAGGACCAACAGTAAACTGGGATTAGGACACATCTCTCCAGTTCTGTGCCAGTCAGTTGACTTCTTATTCCCACCAACAAACTGGCAGATTTGAAAGATATATTTGTACATTTAAACAAAACCTCTTTGGTCACATTACGTCAGTAATTTTTTTGTCATCGTGGTGGACAACGTGCACAAGATCCAAAGGCCATCCCTTTGACACCAGGCTGATGAGCCAGAATTCCACTTAACTTCCATGGCCAACTACAGCTTTTACCCAGCAAATCACATGATGGGACTTAATTGTCTCATGTTTCTATTTCCTCTCTGCCTTCACAAAATTAGAGTCTTCAAGTCAACATAATGCACCAAACTGAACTTTAAAGATATAAGTAGACTTGCATTTCTTAAATGAAAAACTTGTTTTGAAGAAGGCAGGAGGAAAAATTCGTCAACCTTGATCATCTCTTCCAAGCCAAGATGTTTGGTTCAGAGCAGCAGCCATTAAAGTGAGGGGAGAGTGATGCATAAGAAGAAATGCATACATCCTAACCTCACTATAAAAATATTCTTGAAGTATCATGTCCCTAACAGATAAATACACCTTTATAAATATCAAAAGAAATTTGCTTTATTTTTTCTTCTTAATGGGTTCACGGTTGGGACTGATTCTACTCATATTTTTCTTAGGCTTCAAATGGCAATGCCTTATCTGCTTCAGAGGACAAATCACTTCTATATGTGGGATTTATTTAATGCTCACAACAACCTTTTAAGGACAGTTATCGGTTTTATTTAACAGAGTCAACAGTTCAAGTGCAAAGAAACTGAATGATTAACTCATAGCCATTAGTTGGCATAAACAGGACTCCAAGTTAGGTCTGTTTGCACTCTCTAAATGCTATCTATATACTTTCTTCTCCACTGCATCTGCTTCCCATGTTACTGCCTGTTTTGCAGCCTTTGAATGCTTCATGGGAATACCTCAGCACCACTTTACCTCTGAACACCACCCCCAAAGCCTACAATGGAAAAGCCAACACATCAGAACTAGTGATTCAAATGAACATTGAGCTAGAGCACCGATTATTGGCAACTTGCCCACACCTTTGATATGTGAGCAATTATTCAGTCTACACCCATGACCATGAGAAAGGGGCTCCTGGGAAAAGGGTGACTCATTCCATGACAAGCTTGGGGAAATAGAAAGGTCGAGGAGGCACCTGCATATAATAATCAGGAGGTATTGACTTCTGCTGAGGTCAGGAGCAAGACTTATTAACCTAAGAGATAAATATGGACTGAATATTTGGACAGCTCCTCTTTTTCTTCCCAGAGACCTGGTAAATTACTCAGACTGCCACTCAGACACTAGAAACTCAGAATTTCCCTCCAGTTTTATGTCCATCTTTAGCTATAGATGTCCTGAGGGAGGAAATCTTGGTACCATATTTTAGAGGGATATTTAAAATCCTGCTAATTATTGCTTCATTTTTATCTATTCTAAGACTCACTGGCCAGAAGCCTTTTACTATACAGTAATAGGTTTTCACATCCTCAGGGCTTTTTTTTCTGTGGTCTGCAGTGTCTGGCTGTGAGTTCAAAATTCATCTCATGTGATAGCTTCTATTCTTCCCCCCTAGTTTTCTCTTATCCTTAAGAAGTGGCTTGCCTCCTTTGGAAACCCCTCCTAGGCTTGCAAATTGCATAGGTGATGCCTTCGGAAAGTTGAGTTCTGAAAGCCCCTAGTAGTGACGTGCTTGTCACTCAGTCATAGTAAACTCTGTTCTCACATAAGTTATTCACAGATTTCCCAATCCAGAGACCTGGTTTGGATTATCAAACATCCAGGTCTCTGTCCTTCTGTCTCAAGGTTTGGAGGGGTTTGCATGTGTCTTCAGATGTTAGTCAGGTTTCTTCTCTTCCTGCCCTTGATGGCACAATCAATCACCTAAGATAACCTGCTTTCCTTTTCAGACCTCTCTCCTCAGTATTCCTTTTCTTGGAGTTCATCTCCTTTCTGTAAATTTAGAGGTACATCCCCACATTATATTAAAAGCTTTGCAATTGTAAATCTGTGAGGCTTCGAAAATGTACTCTCCTCATTTAAATATACTTCTTCCTGATCAGAATAATCAACACATTCCACAGCCTGTTCGTGCTAATAATGAGTATGTTTAAGGCTCTTATCTCTTTGACTCCAATAAATTACTCAAAGTATTCATTCTAGTTATTTTGAAATATCTTAGAAACATTTGTGGCATTAATACAGTGTATTGCAGCTTTTGAAGTTTTATTACTTTTCAGTTCTTTTTTATTATATATTTAAACACTAATCCCCTTTCTTTCCTTGGGATGATTGTATTTGCCAGAGACCTGCATGGAAGAAGTCTACCTATCTTTATATGCATTTTCCTCCCCCAGACTCATTGCTTCAGAGTCTGTTAGGGATTTATAAATGCAGCCATTACTACTATATTTTCTCATTCTTTCTGAGAGTTACTGCTTTGACATGACGGCAGGAACGGCAAGGCACCCAAGTTCAGCATGTTTTCTAGGAAGCAGGTGGGACATCTTGATAGAAATGCTTAATTGTGACTTGAGCAAGCAATACCCACTTCCTAGTAATAACACATTTTCTTAGCAAGTAATATTTGAGTGTGAGACAACTGTGCAGTGTCCTAAAACAGCTTCTAGTTTGTGCTGAGCTGAATTTTGTACAGCATTCCATCTGCTTCAATACTTTCCATTTTCCTGGTGGCCACTAAGGTTGGGAGAGCGGAGCTTAAGAATGGGGTAAGCCTGACCACGAGGAATGACATGCTGAACAGGCCATGCAAAACTTGTGAACGGAGAACATCCCTAGACACACACACACACACACACACACACACACACACACACAGGCTGATTCTCAGGGCTAAGTTCATGTCAGAGTCTTGGCCTCAGGAAAGAGCTGGATATTATCAACGCTCAGGAAGCCCTTGAAATTCTCCATGAACAGAGATCCAAAGAGGCTGAAAATCAATCATCTGCCACAAGGTGGCATAATCACATTGATGTCCTTACTGCTCGATTTCTTTCAGTGTCAACTATTTGAGGACAAAGGTATCATTTTTACATTTAGATAAAAACCACTTATCACCAAGATTTACACAGCATTTCGGTGCATCCAGACAGCCATCTGCATATACGGGATAGTACATAAAGAAGAAAGGTTACTGCTGCTGAATAAAAAAAGCAAAAAGTATGTTTTGGTTACTCATAGCTTCCTGTGGGAACCTGTGCGCTCCCCACATTTGATGACCATTTTCTTTCTGGACGTAGTCGTGATATGGCATCCCTTGAAAAACATAATTTAAAGATTAAGAATAGAAAGCATTTAGAATATATTTTACAGTATATCATACAACTTTTATGATGTAGGGGGAGTGTGAACAAAGATCCAGATGCTATAGAAAATGTCTTAAGTGCCAACACAGGAGCAGAAAGGGAAGCCTGTGGGTGCAGTCATGGTATAGGTCCAGCTGCTACTGCTCATTGGGGCTTGGGTTCTGCTCTGACTGAGGTTTTCAAATCCTGGCACGCTCACTTGTATTCTAGGGGATTTCATTAAACTCTCCGTGCATAAATTGCCTCATATTTGAAAGTATTTGAAAACAACACTCCAAAGCACTGTTGTGGGGATGAAACAGATGAGTTCATATAAACATAGCTGCTAGTAGCCTGCAGCACATTGTGGAAATTAGACACAGGGGCCTTCAGGGTGGTCACACATCCCCTCTCTGGTGTACACTCCTGGCAAGAAAAGCTCCCGCTAGATCTCAGTCCACTCACCCCTTTACCTGGTCACCCTTGCTCAGGGAACACCCTACAGAATCGTATATCTAGGTTCTACACAGAAGGCACTTAAAACCAGAGTTGACACAAGTCAGATGAGTCTTCTCAAAATGTTTGCTGTCCTCATCATCATCATCTCTGCAGTGGTCTTCTCGTTGTAGCCTTACTGTGTCTAGTTTATTCTGCAGAGATGTCAGAAATTGTACTTATAGGTGGGGTAAGGTGGAGAAGCAATATTTATTTAAACACTTTATAAACGAACATGTCGACTTGATGGTAAAAAACTATGATGAAAAATTGTTACCGGAAGGAGTGTGGAGAAAGACCATGAAAGAAACAGAGAAGTCCTAAAAAACGGGGCCACGTTCCCCAGCCTGCCCACAGTGCAGATTGCTCTTCCAGCCTGAGCTCCCCACCTAGCTCAGGGCTCCCTCCAACTGGGATTGGGACTTGGCTATAGTTTTAAAATAAGCTTTTTGCTTTGTTTAGTGCTTTGGAGGACACCAGGTCTCTGAGACCTCATACCAACATATGACTTCCTAGGCTATGACCATTCTGCTGGGTCCTAAGGTGTCAGCCTGCCCAAATCAACTCAGAATGACCACTGTACTGTAACTGGCCAAGGACTCCATGGCATCCCTGCCTGTCATTAGGTAGTGTGCAGAGGACACCAGGCAAGGAACCAGTTGGCACAATCAAGCTCTGACAAGCCACAGGGTTTCAAGGTGCTTTTTTATTAAAAGAGCATCGTTATTTGCTTTAACTCTGGCAGTAAGAGCAATGTGAATACTTTGCATTCGAGAGAGTACATAATATAGGCGAGGTGCCTGACCAGGGATCTTTCAGTCTAAATAAAACAAATATTAACACAGGAAAGGTGAAGAATGAGACAGTTTTGTTCTTACAGTTTGCATCTAGTTCAGAGGACCCTGAGTCCCTTTCAGAAGAGGAACAAAGAGTATTCATGCCACATCAGGCCACTGGACACAAATCCTGTTTTACCAGGATGTAGTCTCAGAATGCAGTTGGTGACAAATACGTATGTTTATTTTGAAAAATGAAGATTTCTAAAATATTGGTAGAACTTGAGGAGGGGCTAACTTAGAACTTAAACATGAATAATATATTTTAATGATATAGCAATTAAGTCAGTTTTGTTGTTTTGGAACTGCTAATTTTCTACTCATTCAAGGGAGAAGAGGGCCTTTCTTTTCTAAGATAAAAATGCTCAAACTGGGCTTCCCTGGTGGCGCAGTAGTTGAGAGTCCGCCTGCCGATGCAGGGGACACGGGTTCGTGCCCCGGTCCGGGAAGATCCCGCATGCCGCGGAGCGGCTGGGCCCGTGAGCCATGGCCGCTGAGACTGTGCGTCTGGAGCCTGTGCTCCGCAACGGGAGAGGCCACAACAGTGAGAGGCCCGCGTACTGAAAAAAAAAAAAAAAAAAAAAAGCTCAAATTGTTAGTTTTTTTTTTTTTTTTTTTTTTTTTTTTTTTTTTTTTTTTTTTTATGCGTTACGCGGGCCTCTCACTGTTGTGGCCTCTCCCGTTGCGGAGGACAGGCTCCGGACGCGCAGGCTCAGCGGCCATGGCTCACGGGCCCAGCCACTCCGCGGCATGTGGGATCTTCCCAGACCGGGGCACGAACCCGTGTCCCCTGCATCGGCAGGCGGACTCCCAACCACTGCGCCACCAGGGAAGCCCCAAATAGTTAGTTTTTAATACTCCAGGTCACAAGCCCTTTGACATTATCTTTTTGTGAGGCTCCTTTGAAGTAAATGTGTTATTAGTACAAGAAAATTATGACTCTTGTAAACAGACAAAGACTACTAGTTTTGGTTGCATTGTTTGACACATGGTTATGGAACCGTTGCAGTGCTAAGCCACTTGAAAAGTCATTGATCCAAAGCACGGTATTTCCCGGGCAGCTATTGTAAATTCTTCCACAACCGAGTCATATTGGGTAGTTTATGACAAGCTCTGAAGCAGTCACTGGTAATGACCTGGAAACATTCACAGGTCAAAAGAAGGAACATTATTATGGGCCCCAGCAGAAGTGGGAGGCCCATCCACAGGGACAGCTTGGGACTAATGTGAAGCTGGATTGGGAGATCTCCCGTAGGAGTGCTGAGACCCCCCATTTCAGCCTGAAGAGCTGTCAGCATGGTGCCTTCACGACATAGTGTTCACCCTACCCTGCCTTGATGGAACAGCAGCTTGAAGAGGAGATGGAATTGTAAAATTAGGTTGGCGGGGGGTGGGTTTGGGGGGGGGATAAAGTTCCAGTATCTCTATCCAACTTCAGAACAGAGCTGAACATCTGTTTTACACACCAGGCTTCTGAGCAAGGCTCTGTTTAAAAGGCTACTATTTAAAATCAAAAAAAAATTTAACTCATGTTATAGAAAGAGTTAGTGCTGGGGAAATAGAAAAAGGAAGATCAAGGGAGAATGAAACTAAGTCAGAACAAGAGGCCTGATTAACAGAGTCCTGGGAGCATTGTTCCTGAGAAGTGGTTGAGGGTGGGATGTGGAAGCCGGGTTAGAATGTCCTGACAGCTTTGTTGGGCTTGGGGATGGATTAATTGGAATGAGGAGCAGGAATAGAAACAAAAAACAAAAAAAAACAAAAACAACTCTCTCCCGAATGGAACTTTTAATCCTAGATATACCAAGCTAAGAATTTAGATTGCTATTTTACTTATTTTATTTTTAACTTTTCTTAAGAGTACTTATTTTGGTTGTCATGGTTAATTTTATGTGTCACCTTGGCGAGGCTATGATGCCCAGGTGTTTGGTCAAATGCTAGTCTAGATGTTACTGTGAAGTAATTTTGTAGATGGGATTGACATTTATAACCAGTTGACTTTAAGTAAAGCAGATCAGCCTCCATAATGTAGATGGGTCTCATCCAATTAGTTAAAGGCCTTAAGATAAGCAAAAAACTGTGATTTTCAGAAAAAGAAGAAGAAATTCTGCCTTAGTAACATGGAAATCCTGCCTGAGTTTCAAGTCTGTAGGCCTGCCCTATGCATTTCAGAGTTGCCAGTCCCCATTACAAATAGATAGATAGATAGGTATCCTGTTGATTCTGTTTCACTGGAAACCCTAACTGTCATCCCAGAGAGGCTCTGGTCACACTCTAGCCTTACACTAAAAGAAAGAACATGAGTTCAGGGGCCACACAGCCCAGATTCAAACCTCAGATCTGCCACTTACTAGCAAGGCCCTATGTAAGTTATTCAATCTCTTTGATTTCCAACTTCCTCAACTACAAAATGGGAGTCATGTTATTTATCTTCCTGGTATTGCTGTCATGAGAATTAGTTGGAAAAATATGTATGAAAATAGACAATACAAGATTTGGCATTTAGTAGGTGATTACAAATGGCAAAAAGTGTGAATTATCTATTTTATGTATTATACTGAAAAATATTCAGACTGCTTTACCAGCTATTCAGGTCTATGAACACCAGTACTATCTCAGTTCCTATTTCTAGACATAGTCAGTTAAAAATAGCCTTTAGAGTGTATAAAAATTTCCCAATTTGGATTCCACAAAACAATATTGCCATGAAATTATTGAAGGAAAAAATGGTCCCAGATTCAAATAGGAACGACACTCTACATAACTGTAACATCCTCTGAGAGATTTGTATTTTACATTAACACATCAAGGTTAAAGACTGAGAAATTCTGCAGTCTCATTTCACTTTGTGTAATCTAAGTATGGTAGTTGTTAGGCCTGTTTACAAATACCCAAATATTCCTCCCCTTCCCCAGGCACATGGTAAGTTTTCCTTCCTCACTCTTTGAAATTACATGTGGTCCTATGACTTGCTGTGGACAGAAAAGTGTGAATGAAGTGACATGTACCATTTCCTGGTGGGACCATGAAAGCCAGCCCTCTGCTGGCACTCTGTACATGGTGCACATGACTGAGAAATCAATTTTTTGTTGTTCTAAGCCAGATTTTTAGGCTGTTGCTGCAGCGTGACTTGGCCTAGTTCATGTCATGCAAGAATTTGAGGAAAAAAAAAAGAAAAGCAATGCTGTAAGAAAATCCTAAAATATATATGACATGTGTTAGTAGTTAGGTTGCAAATATTAAGGAAACTATTAGCAGAATCTGAAAGGATAGCAAAATGTTTTGCAATATCAGTACCTACATGACTACTGAATCACTTTTCTGGAATCCCTATCAGCTAACATATTTTGGAAAGTGCTGATCCAGAAGGGTTCACGGCAATCCTTTCCTTCTTCTGCATGTGAATTACTGCCAAAACAACTAACTAACTAACTAATTAAGTAGCTAACTAACTAAATAAATAAATCTGCAAGAAAATATTATATGAATGGAAAAATAATTATCCAATATTTCTTTCCTAAGTTATTCATTTTTATGTGTCCTGCTATTTATTCAAGCTGCAATGCTTTTCCTCCCTTATAGTCTTCTTCACCCTGTCTTATTCTTCACAGTTGAGTTCAAATAGCACCTTCTCAATAAAGCCTCACCAGATTCAACCATTCATGATTAATTCTTCCCATTAATTTTGGACTGTACTTCATGTCTAGCATTTACCATCCTCTGCCTAATAACATGGTTAGTTGGTATAAGTATCTCATCACCAACAGATTCTAATCTCCTTTAAACTTGGTACTGTATCTTAATCCATCTTAATATCTCCTATAGGACTTAGTATGAGAGTTTACACTTGAACTCAGTGAATGCTCACTGAATGAGATTATGCTAAAGACAAAGTAATGATACGGTTATTCATAATAACAATAACTACAACAATAATCATTTTCAAGTAAAACTTATTCACTTTTATTAAATAAAATAAACTTTTTTAACATTTACAATGTGACAGAAACTATAATAAGATGCTTATACAATTACTGATTTAATTTTCATATTGTACCTACGTGGTAGCTACTGTTATTCTCATTTTATAGACAAGAAAATTGATGCTGAGAGAGATTAAGCAACTTGACCAAGTTCACACAGCCCATAAGCCACTGCCATATTTGGCAAATGTAGCCTAGCTATTGGCCTCAGGTGCAGAATGGTAGATATTTACAATTACACATGCTGTATCAGCACATGCTGGCATTTCTCTTTTCCAATTTAGGGTAGTCAACCCCATAGTTTGGCAGATGTAGCTTAGAGCAACACAAAAATGGAATTTGGGCTGCAGAAAAAGAAAGGAATAGAGAAATTGTAAAAGACAAAGGGGCCTACTCTGTAGAAACAGATAATAAGGCCATGACAGCCACCGCTCACACTTCCCCTCTCATAAATATGGAGGAGTGGCAAAGAGCAGCAGAAGAGGGAATAGAGCAGAAGGGAGAAGGGGAGGGTGTTGTGTGTGCTGCATGCTTTGCTGGGCCAGAGATGAGGGTGAAGCTCAGTGAGCTCCTGGCTTCAAAACCTTAGAGATACTGGTGGGGAAACATATTCAAATAGTGTCATTGGATATTCGATGTCAAAAGAGCTAAGATAAGCTGCAGATTACTTTTTAATAAAAGTAGCTTTGGAAGTTGTCTTTGTCTCTTATCCTTCTTATTTGCTGTATTCTTTGGAAACCCTGCCATTAGCATTAATTGAAAGAAAGCACCCAGTGTGCTTAAATCTTTGTCAGGGGAAAAAAAGACTCCTCTGATCAAAGAACCAACATTATGCTCTGATGAAAAGATAATCCTATTTCTGTGACTCGCCACAATTGATTTCTTTGTGGACCAGATCCACAATCCCATTCACGCATGACAGTTGGTTTTCAATAGGATTGTGTTTCAACAAATGTTTGATGAATGCCTACTATGTGCTAGCCCAGGTCAAGTGTTGCAGAGAATATGAGAACCAAAGAAAAAGTATCCCTTCCCTCTGAGAGTGTGGGAAGATAAAATGCAGGCATGTGACACTTTTGAGACAGTGGAGTAGCACAGGATGTATATGGAATCTCAAAAGAGAGCAGAGTAAGGTGGTCTAGAGTAATGTTGGAATGCTTAATAGAAGAGCCACAGGAGCAAATAAAAAACTATAAACGAAAGATTGTCAACATAGGCAGAGAAACATCAATTTATTAAAAAAAAAATTAAACTACAAGTCATACATGCTAGGGTGTGGAATATTGACCCTTCATTCACATCCAGGGTTTTCTCCTATTTCCCACAGAGAGTGCTTAGATCTAGGAGGAATACAGAAAGGGAATTTTAGCAGATAAGCAAGGTAAGCCTGGGTGTGCCTTTGAAAGAAGTTCATGAATCTCATTTTATAGGTAAAACTGGGTTTAAGAATATTAACAAATTTGTCAGTTGTTACACAGATGAACAAGCTGAAATTCAAGCAGAGACCATCAAAACCCTAAAACTGTTTTCTTTTTTTTTTTTTGCGGTACGCGGGCCTCTCACTGTTGTGGCCTCTTCCGTGGCGGAGCACAGGCTCCGGACACGCAGGGTCAGCGGCCATGGCTCACGGGCGCAGCCGCTCCGCGGCATGTGGGATCTTCCTGGACCGGGGCACGAACCCATGTCCCCTGCATCGTCAGGCTGACTCTCAACCACTGCGCCACCAGGGAAGCCCTAAAACTGTTTTCTTTTGTTCATTTTTCTCTGCGTTACTCAGCTTTTCCTGACATAGTCAGGAAAGTTGCGAAGACTGTATCCAGGAAACACAGCGTAGTAGATAGGCACCAAGTTAGCTCACCTGAACCCTCACATTCTCTAAGAATAGCCTAAAGGGCACGCACATCTACATGGTAACATCAATTTGCCCCTGCTGCCATTCTATCCCTGGTGACCTTCTCCTCTGGCCAAGACTGACTGGGCCAGAAATGGCACAGGATGTAATTGGGACAATCAGTGACCTTTCTCCCTGTCTCATCCTTTGACCCTACTTGATTTCTTCAGAGATGATTGGTCCCTGAACCAAACTGAGTAAGAAAAAGAAAGTCAGTCAAAGTGGCAGGTCTTTATTATGTAACTGGGAATGGTCAGCTCTATGTCTTCTGTGATGTGCATCAATTAATCAAAGCCTGTCTGTAGAAAGAAACATATTCAGAAACATATTCAGAAAGAAACATATTCAGTCCTCCCTGGAGGCCCAGCTGTGTCCCTGCCCTGGACACCACGAGACACCCCATGAGTATGATTGTGAATTCCCCCTTTCTGCTTAAGCGAACCTGGTGGATTTCAGTCAAATAAAAATAATTTGACCCAAGATCTTAGTGGATCTTATTGGTGAAGTGAGGATGAAATACTGAGACAAGAAAATCAGCTGATAACCAGAGAGATTTAGAGAAATAGGTCAAATGGTGAGATAACTCGAAGAGTAACATGGCTCAGGAAGTTATGGCCCAAACACAGGATAAGTGTCCTTTTATACTGCACCTGTCACATGGTGAAGAGCAGGTAGAGTTGTTAGAAAACATGGTTCTGAACTGATCAGTAGCAAATTATTTGTTATTGTGCTCACAGGGGATCTCCCCTGGCTTGAAAAGCAGTTGGAATGGGTAAGATGCTTACCACAGCAGCCAAAGACAACATAATTGGTGAAGGGTAGCAGACTACCCAAAATAACGCGACTTTGGCATAAGGATTATTTTGAGATGAAGGTAATTTCGAAGAAGCAGATACAAGAAAGCTCTCTTCCCTCCCCCTACTTGCCTAAATGCAGGACGTAATTTTGTAAAGGTTTCCCTCCTCCCCTCTCTACCAGGAAGGACAAAAGATAATCACCAGAGAAAATTCTAGAACCTTATCAGCCCAGAGATAGCACCAAAGGAATCTATATGTCAAACTTCATTGACTAGCCCTTGTCTTCTGTTAGTTCCTCCATATTTACCCTCCCATTATAGGCCATCCTAGAAACTCAAAGCTCTCTTCCTTTGTTTTGTCACATCTGTAAAACTATATTATTCCTTTGTTAAGATGCTATATAAGCCCAAATCCAAACCACCCCTTTGAGATACACTAAATGCTCCCGTGTGTATGAGCAATGCACATGTTAATAAACTTCTGTTTTTCTCTTGCTAATCTGTCCTTTGTCAGTCTGATTCAGAAGGCCCCAGTCAGAGAACCTTAAATGGGTAGAGGAAAAGGATTTTAGACAGACTTTGAACCATGGTTGAGAAAAGTATTCAGTTAAGTGGAATGAAAATGAGGTGAGTCAATAAATGAAAAGACAGATCACAGATTTAAATCTGAAAGTGGGAAGAGATGGGAACTCCTTGTTCCAGTTTGTTACTATAAACAGTTCAGGACTGATGGGATGGAAGGATGATGGCAAATTGTTGGCTGTTCATCTTTACAACGTTATGTGCTTCACACTTGCCAAGTTTATGGCACAATGGCATAAGAGCTTCACACTTGCCAAATTTACGGCACGATGGTATAAGAGCATGCAGGCTAGAGGCACAATGCCTAGGTTCAAATCCCAGGTCTGCTACTTTTATCTTTGGAACCATGAGCCAGTTATTACACTACTCAATACTCAGTCCCTCATTTATAAAAGTGAGTGAATAACTTAGCTCCCACTATGTCATATAACAAACCCTAAACTCATCAGCTTAAAAGAAAGAGCATTTATTCTTGCTTCAGTTATATGGTTCAATTGTATGGGTTTTTATGGTCTCAAACTCAGTGCTTCTTCTGATTTCAACTGCGTTTGTTTGTGACTGCAGCATCTGTGCTCTTGAACCAGTGTGCTATGTGGCTTCACACCTATAAACCATAATAACCCGCGATCTTGCCTTGGTTCTCTCACATGTTTTGCACGATAGCTAATTAATCTAGGATGGCTTTGGCTGGGGCAGATCTCCTCTGTGTGGTCTTTCCCCTTAAGCAGGCTCTCAGGCTTGTACATATAGTTGTGGCGGGCTTCTAAGAGTGAGAGCACAGAAAAGTGCAAGACCTTTGTGTCCTGGGCTCAGAACTGCCACAACATCACTCCCACTGCATCCTATTAGCCAAAGCAAATCACAAGGTCAACTCAAACAGACTTCACTGCTTAACGGAAGAATCTGCAACGTCATGTTACAAGGAGTGTGCTTCCAGAGGACTATTTAACGGGAAGGTAGTTAGCATTTAATCTCTCACAATGGGGATAACAGCAGTATTTACTACATAGTGTTATTGTGAAGATTGAATGAGTTCAGCACAGTGCTGGGCAGGTGATCAGAGCTACATAAGTGTTCATTTTTATTATTATCCTAGTACCTGAAAGGAAGCAAACGGAACAGTACATCAGCCACCTTCTTAGCATGGGGCAGCAATGTTACAATCATGGGTTCTTTTTTTTTTAATCAGATTTTAAAATTCAAGCCAAAGAGTGCACCGGCTTATGAACAGAGTGATTTTCATCCGGTATTTAAACCTGTAGGAGAAGCAAGAGGTCTAATTTCCAGTTCCTTTCTTTATAGCCTCTGTTTTAAAGTCTATTTTGTCAGATCTGAGTATTGCGACCCTCACTTTCTTGTCATTTCTGTTTGCATGAAATATCTTTTTCCATCACATTGGTCAAAAAGGCCATCATTAAAAAGTCTACAAATAACAAATGCTGGAGAGGGTGTGGAGAAAAAGCAACTGTCCTACACTGTTGATGGGAATGTAAATTGGTGCAGCCACTATGGAAAACAGCATAGAGGTTCCTCAAAAAACTAGAAACAAAAGACAAAGAGAGGCTTCTGATACATTTTCTGTTTTTGGTTCTCATTATCTACTGAGATCCACCTGCATTTCTGTTCTTGGGTTATTCGAATCACCTCTGTATCCTTATACAGTAAATTTTCCTTTTTTGTTTAAGATGGCTCAGGCTGCTTTCTGTTATTTACAACCAAAGGGTTTTGACTAGTATATGGGTAGGAGAATTAAATAAAGACAAGTTCAAGTCATAACAAATATCCCTTTTATTCTGTAAATAAGATAGGAGAAAATTTCAGTTTTGACAAAGGAAATAAAAACTCCAAATATCAGTATGAGTCAAAACACCTGTGAACTTCCAGACCTTTAGTAAACAACTGAGAAAAGGAGGAAAAGTTTCAAGATGAAACCTAGGATGGAAGGTCAATGAAATTTTAGATTTGATTATCAGTTTGTGTTTTTATTTTAATTTTTTGCTGTCCCACTGCAAAGCCAGAACTGTCCAACATAGATGGAATTCTCTGTGAACAATTTGTCTTTCATGAGCTTCACAGATAAATGAACCATCAAGGGAAAAATAGATGATGCTATCACCTTTCCAAGTTCAAAATAGTTCTCCCAAATATTCATTCATTGTATGCCTCAAGTTTTTCAGTCTCTTAGCTTCATTGATTTTAAAATTACTGCTCTAAAAGTTAATACATATTGCTAGTGTCCATGGTATCCAAACAGAAGAGCTGCTCTCATCTCACATCTCATAGAAACAGCTGAAACAAAAACAAACAAATCCCAACATAGTATCTCCCTTATTACTGCCTTGTGGTTTTCATAACTGCATTAGCTTGGAAATTTCATCACAACTGAAAAATGCTGCGTGATCTTCTCTTCCAAAAAGTGGCAGTAAATTTCCCTCTTCAAAAGAAAATTAATTGCTGTATTTATTTGGCACAGTCTTCTATCCATTTTCTCCAAAGTAATTTCAGTATTGACCTTGATTTCCAGCCCTCACAACATTCTTTGCGTTTCTGTCTCTTTCTTCCCCATCACTCTTCTCACTAATTTTCTCAGATGGCCTGCTTCTTTTTCTCATCATACTTTGACCTTGTATTTTCTTTAGCTTTTCTTCTATTTTTTTTTTTTTTAAACACTGCCTGGATAGTTTCCTTTTAAAGACTTGATTTCTAAGAGATGGTGCTAACGAAGGTATATATGACAAAGAAAGGGGGGAAAGAGACACGTTTTTAATGTTTCTAAGTGCTCACACTGGTATTCTCCCTCTGTGCTGAGACACAGCAGCCTGAATTTACGGCATGTCTAGAGTTTTGTATTGAGAGAGTATAGACCTATAGAAAATTTCCCTAAAAGCCTCCTGAAGAAATCTATAGGTGTCGGCATAGTTGAGTGGTATGAGCAGCCAATTCACACATTAGAAGAGCTATTAGCATTTAAGTAATTTAAACGTTTAGGAGGAATAGACCCTTGTAAATTTTCTTCGAGTTGGAACGTTTTTCCAACTAAATTTCTTATATTAAATCAATGTTAGAAAATACAACGTGGAATCCAAAACTTCTGTTAAATGACTTTTCCCCAAAACACCTACTGAGGAATTATTAAAGTTAAATCTACTTTTGGCTTTATACAGATTACTTTATTCAACAATAAAAAGTCCTAGTTAGTTATTTTTTATATATATTCATGCTCTCTGAAGACCAGAAAGAAAAAACAAAATTCTTGTGTAGATTTAAAAAACAGCAGCCTAAACAAAAGCAAAACTAAACAAATGGGACTACATCAAATGAAAAAGCTTCAGCTCAGCAAAGGAAGCCATCAACAAAATGAAAAGTCAACCTGTCCAATAGGGGAAAAAAATTTGCAAACCGCATATCCAATAAGGTGTTAACATTGAAAATATACAAGAAACTCATACAACTCAATAGCACAAAAACAAACAACCCATTTAAAAATGGGCAAAGGACCAAGATAGACGTTTTTCCAAAGAAGATGTAACAAATGGACAAGTACATGAAAAGATGTTCAACATCACTAATCATCAAGGAAGCAAAAATCAAAACCACAATGAGATATCACTTCACACCTGTTAGGAAGTATATTATGAAAAAGACAAAAGATAACATATACTGTCAAGGATGTGGAGAAAGGGAACACTTGTACACTATTGGTGTAGTGCAAATTGGTACAGCCATTATGGAAAATAATGAGGTTAAATGATGTGGTTCCTCAAGAAGTTAAAAACAGAACTGCCATATGATCCAGCAGTCCCATATTTGGGTGTATATCCAAAGGAAACAAAACCATTATCTCAAAGAGATAGCTGTACTCCCATGTTCATTGCAGCATTTTCACAATAACGAAGATATGGAAACAACCTAAGTGTCCATCAACAGACAAATGGATAAAGAAAATATATATATCAAAACTCCAAACACACACCCAATGGAATACTAGTCAGCCTTAAAAAAAAAAGAAATCTTGTCATCTGTGACAGCATGGATGAACCTGGAGGACATTATGCTAAGTGAAATAAGCCAGATAAAAAAAGACAAATATTGCATGGTTTCACTTATATGTGGAATCTAAAAAAGTCAAACTCATAGAAACAGAGAGTAGAAAAGTGGTTGCCAGGGGTTGGGGTTGGGGTGGGGGATGGGGAGAAGTTGGTAAAAAGGTACAAACTTTCAGTTATAAGATGAATAAGATCTAATAGGATCTAATGTATAACATGGTGACTATAGTTGATAATACTGTATTATATAATTGAAATTTGCTGAGAGTAGAACTTAAATGTTCTCACCAAAAAGGAATAGATATCTGCCTAACAAAAGCAATCTCAATGACTTCCAACAAATATTCCAGTTACTTCTATGTTCACAGGCAGTTTCCAAGCTCAGAGATCATTTAATGACAAAAGCATTTATAAAAAAATTAAAATAAAATAAGGCAAATATCTCTGTAATATATCTGTGGTTATTTTTTCAAGATAATATACATACATTGAGTATATTTCCTTGAAAAAAGTATATACCCACATGCATATTACATATATGAAAAATTAAATACAAATAAAGATCACATTGCTAGTGTTTTATTTCTTTTTAAACAAAAGAATGAGATTTGTGAGTAGTACTGTACAGTTTAAAAATCAAGAAGCAAAATTTAATCAGTAAGAGAGTTGAAAAATATTTCTTGTGCATCTTCAATAGTGATTAGGTGTAAGACTGCCTTTACAGAACATAAAGAACCATATTTCCTCTGCCTGATATACTTTATTCTCATAGAGATCTTCTCAGATTGGATTATGTGTATACCTAAGGGTACCTGGTCATGTGCTGAGTGCATGATGCCACTTATATGCAATACATCTTCTTGGAGTGACAATTTTATCTGATACTTTGGAGGTAGAGTAAGCTAAATAATTTAATAGTAAGTAATTAAAGATTTTATATTAAAGCACATACAGAAAAATTATAGTGCAGAATACAAAATGCTCCCAAAATTTCATGAAAAAGTATGAGGCATCAAATAAATTTCCTCCATGCTTGATGGCATAATCTATTTCCCTAAAGGACAGAAGGAGCAAGGAAGCTTCTTAGATGGGTTTAGATCAGGTTTACTCTTCTTAGAGGTACTGGGAGAAATGTTTCCAGTATCATTGCTCTAGTAGATTATTTTCTTCTCCCATATCTATGTACACTGCTTTTTACTTAATTTTATTATTGGAAGAGTAGAAAGATGATGGCCAAGTAAGTTTGTTTTCCAGGATTTAAGAACAAGTGTGTAGCCCATTCTAACTTTTAGCAAGGCCCATTAGTTCTTTCTGGATGACCTCTAGGGCTGGAGGCTGGTGACAATACCTCCAACGCCATCTCCATCCTGTTGAGTAGGTCCTGAGTCCCAAACATTGTTCCCTAGTGCTGTGGGTAATGCCAGACAATCAGTTCAGTCTGCACCATTAACCTCCAGGGATTAATAGCTCTCTGTGCAATTGAATGTCCCCAGATTAGCCCCTGTGGTGAGCCACCTGCCAGGACTCAGCACATGACAGGCAAGCTAAGAAGCTAGTAAAAGATTTAAAGCTCAAACTTGGACTGAGCAATCAGGATATTTTTCTTCCACAATTTATAGCTACTGCGGCAATGACCTAATTTTTCATTCCTGTTTTTCTTCCCTTAAATTTTGTGTCCTGATTTACCTGATAGAATTCTTTTCACAAAAATTAATAGAAGTGATTTCAATTTCACCATCATAAAATTGGAAAACATACTGCAATCCAACATATCCTTTAAAACTTCATTAAGTTCCCACTGTGAACACTTGATATATATTGAAATAAGAGTTCTTGGGCTCAAGCATGTAAGGATTAGACATTTTTGTGCATGATAGAGACACTCAACCAGTAATAGGAAAGCATGTAGGGAGCTCCAGCTCTTTACAGAGTTTACCCAAAGTGTACAAATCATAAAACCCAAGCTTTACTTGCCATAGTTGGTGTATTGATGTATAGAGTGGCATGAGGTTATCAATTTGCATGCTTTAAAAGGGATATGTGTTGGGCTTCCCTGGTGGTGCAGTGGTTGAGAGTCCGCCTGCTGACGCAGGGGACACGGGTTTGTGCCCCGGTCTGGGAAGATCCCACATGCCACGGAGCGGCTGGGCCAGTAAGCCATGGCTGCTGGGCCTGCGCGTCCGGAGCCTGTGCTCCGCAACGGGAGAGGCCACAACAGTGAGAGGCCCGCATACCGTAAAAAAAAAAAAAAAAAACGGGATATGTGTTTTGTTATCAAACAAGGTAGACTAAGGAACAGACGTATTCTCCTTCTGCCTGAAACAACCAAAATTAAAAGACAAAATAGATGATAAAACAGTTTTCAGGACACTGGATACCAGCCAATAAAGGGCAGTAAATCCTGAGATGGGAAGCAAGGAAGGTATGTTATGATTTCCCCAGCTTACTTCTTGAAGCATCCTGAGACTGCAGTGCACAGAAAGAAACCTCAGGCAAAGCTTATTAACTCTCCAAGTTGGGTAGGCAGAGCTGAAAATCTGGGGAGAACAACATGACTAGATTTTGCCAGATAGAATCCTGGAGGAGAGAGAGCTACACAGAGAGATAATTCCAGAGACTTCAGAGGTCCTTCTCAGATACTGAGCAGAGTACTTACTGATCATATGTGAGAGAAATCTTCCCAAGGCTGGATAGAATTATCTCAGAGGAATGGAGGGAACCATGCTCGGTGTTCACACTGCAATAGGAATAGTGCCTGTTTCCATCACCTAGAGAAGAAAACCTCACAATTCATGGCACACTGGCAGAGTGTTCAGAAGGATCTTGCCTCAGCAGTGGGAAATAATTAGCCCTAGACTAAAAGTTGCCCTGTTCCTATATCCAGTGGGACATAAATCTTTTTAAAAAACCTTAAAAAAAGAAACCTAATGGATCAAACTATCTCTTAGTAACCAAACTGTATTTAGGAATAAAGATGCAGATGTAGAGAATGGTCTTGGCACAGCAGGGGAAGGGGAAGCTGAGATGAAGTGAGAGAGTGGCATGGACATATATACACTACCAAATGTAAAATAGATAGCTAGTGGGAAGCTGCCGCATAGCACAGGGAGATCAGCTCAGTGCTTTGTGATGCTCTAGAAGGGTGGGATATGGAGGGTGAGAGGGAGGCTCAAGAGGGAGGAGATATGGGGATATATGTATACTTACAGCTGATTCACCTTGTTGTACAACAGAAACTAACACAAAATTGTAAAGCAATCATACTCCAATAATGATAAAAAAAAAAAGCAAACATTTATTGCAGGGTAAATCTGCTGATTGTTAATTCCCTCTGGTTTGTTTGTCTGAGAAAGTCTATTTTTCCTTCGCTTTTGAAAGATTTCACTAAATACAAATTTCATTGAATATAAAATTCTAGATTGGTGTTGTTTTTCTTCCCACACTTTGTTTCATTCTTTTTTTTTTTTTTTTTTTTGCGGTATGCGGGCCTCTCACTGTTGTGGCCTGTCCCATTGCCGAGCACAGGCTCCAGACGTGCAGGGTCAGCGGCCATGGCTCACGGGCCTAGCCGCTCTGCGGCATGTGGGATCCTCCCAGACTGGGGCACGAACCTGTGTCCCCTGCATCGGCAGGCGGACTCTCAACCACTGCACCACCAGGGAAGCCCCACTTTGTTTCATTCTACTCTTTTCTTGCTTGCATGGCTTCTGAATAGAACTCTGCTCCAATTAGTCCTTATTTCTTTATAAGTAAGATTGTTTTTTTCTGACTTCTTTCAAGATTTTTTCTGTCTTTGGTTTTCTGCAGATTGAACATGATATGGCTAGGTGTAGATTTTTTGGTATTTATTAAGTTCTTTGTGTTATCCAGACTTCCTGGATTTGTAATCTGGTGTCTGTTATTAATTTTGGAAAATTATATGCCTTTCTACTTTAATCTTTTTCTTGCTTCATTCTCTCCTTATTCTCCCTCTGATATTCCATTTTCTTGTGTGTTATACCTTTGAAAGTGATCCCTCAGCTCTTAAATTTCTGTTTTTTTTAATTGTTTTGTTTCTTTTTTCCTTTATATTCTGTTTGACATTGCTTCAAGTCATGTCCAGTCAACTGATTTGCACATCAAAGGGCTTCATTTCTGTTACAGAGTTTTAGATTATCCTTTCTTGGAGTTCCTGTTTCTCTGCTTACATTCTCATTTGTTTTTGCTTATTGTCTACTTCCCATTATATCTTTTAAAATATTAATCAGTTACATTAAATTTCTTGGTTGATAATTTCAACATCCATATCATACTTGAGCCTAGTTCTGGTACTTACTTTGTCTCTTTACACTTTTTTCTTGCCTTTTAGCATGTCTTTTATTTTTGTTGAAAGCCAGACACAATGCATTGAGTAGTAGGAACTGAGGTAAATAGGCCTTTGGTGTGAGAGTTAATGTTTATCTGACTGTAGCTATTGGTTCCAGCTGCTTTAAATTCCTCTAGTGTCCTTGTTTTTCTCTCTGTTGACCTTGGAATTCACCAAGCACTTCTCAGAAAGAGTCTGCGTCCTGTAGCTCTGTCATCTCTAATCCACTGTTACGGTGGAGCGTTATTGGAATGGTGGGAATGTGTGGGGGAGGGGAAGCATTCTATAATTTTGCGATTAAATCTCAGTTAACCTGTGTCCTCAGATTGTGACACTCAAAATTGTTTCTTAGGCATTTTTCCCTTCTTAGATGAGACAAGAGGGCTACAATGGGCTGAAATGGAAAAAAAAAATGCCCTTCCTTCTAGTGGGATGAGGCTCTGGTAAAGTCTCCCTTGGAGAATAGTTCTTTGTCATGGGGAACTCTTTGGGTATGTTAGGTAACAGTTACTCAAACCTTTCCAGTGGCACAAGGAGGAGATCTTTTTCAGATCTTCAATGTGAGAACTTGTGTGTGGGAGGGGGTGTTTCAGGAAGTAAAACCCATGGAAATGTGGGTCTCCCTAAAGACTGTGCTCCCAGGAATTTCTCACTCTCATACCTGTCCACACTTAGCCTCCAACAATTTGTCAAACTATCGCTCCAGTGGCTTCTGCTCCCAATAAGGAAATCTCAGCTCTAATTCTCTAATTTTACCTATCTCACCAGGTTTCAGGGTGGCAGTTTGCCCTGTGACCTCATAACTCTGGTGGATCAATAGAAGTCATTAATTTTTAGTTTGTTCAACTTCTTCTTGTTTTAAGAATGATAGTTACTACTCCTAACCTCTTTATTGTTTGAGTAGATTCTAGAAGTTTATAGAGGGTAATATTTTAAAAAGCAGTGTTCTAGAAGAAATAAGGCAATAAATCCTTACACTTACTGAGCACTGTGTCATGTCCATTATATACAGTCTATTATTTAAAAAACACAACAATTCTATAAGATAGTTGTCAGGAGACCTAGTTTCCATTACTGTATGCTTTTCACTAATTCATGTTGCCTTGTGCTTCAGAAACCTCAATCTTTCACATTTAAATGGAAAAAATTAAAGGAAAATATTTCATTCAGCAGAAAATATTTTGTTCAGCAGGATTAAACTGTATTAATTACTAAAACACTGTTTGACAAGCAGATTCCATGTTGAGAAAAGGACTTGAGGCTTCAGTCAAACTCCCTTTTTTCTTCTATTTTGTCTTTAAATGAATTACGTCTTATGCATACACCTTTAGAATAAGAATAGGATATTTTCTTAAAAAGTGAAATGGCAATTTATTTTTCAAAAAGGTCAATTCTGAGCAACTGGCAAAACTTGTTATTTTAGAAATATATTTTAAATAAAAGGACATTTGATAGGACAATTTCTAGGGCAGAGGAAACCTTAATGACATAAGAGAACTGTACAAAAAAATATTGTAACATATGGCACTGTATTTTCTTCAGGAAATCAAGCCTCCTGGGATCCAGTTCTTTGACACTAATCACAGCAGTAGAGATGATGTTGGTTCTTGTTCATGACTGCTCTCCATGTTGAGGGCAAATACACAGAGTAGCTCCCTTCTCCAACCCAGCTGGGAACCTGACAAGTTCATCTCTAAGACTGGTTACACTATTGCTGATTCCGGAGGCTTTTCACACACATTTCTAAAGATTAAATCAAAGAACCATTTATTTGAAGGCAAGTGAAAGCTTCTCTTTAATTGTTGTTTAGTCTCTAAATAATAGTTCTGAGGTTTGAGGGAAAGTCAAGTAAATAGGAGATGGTCCCAAAGCAAATTTGAGAATGTACAATTAGGTTTACCAAGTCAGTATCTAAATAAGACAATGAGCGTAGAGCCCCATCGAATTTTTTATCATCATATTTACAAAAAATGCATCACAAATTTAAGAGACAATGTGGAATAAACCCACATTGTGAGCAGACTGTTTTCAAGTGCCACTGAAAGATTTTAATCAAGAGAACGTGGGCAGTATGGATGGCAGAATTTTGTGTTGTAAATACTTGGGCTGGTCTAAGGAGGCTGATAGCACAAAATGTGGAGATCAATCAGGAGTAAGGAAAGAATGAGGGCCAATTTCTCCACTATTTCTAAAGGAGGATGGGAGCAGGGAGGGAAAGTGGTATTAGATGACAAAGTATTTTATTTTTAATTATGATGTTTATTTGTAGTAATCTCTTTTGAAAGGCCTGTATTCTTCTTAGCCCTGTCATTATTGGCCTGGGAGAAGGTTAATGTCGCTCTGAGTTTTACATGGAAAGCTGGTGCCTCAGAAAGTCTCCGTGCTTAATGCAACTCAGCCTAGCAAGTCACAGGGAAGCTCACCAGCAGAGCTGCAGAGCAAACTCAGGGGGGTCACTCTGACCAATGGGTTGAGCAGTCTCCTAGGAATAGGACCAAGAACATGAGAGAAACAGTGCCCTGTTGGATTGCCTGATGGGGCAAAGCTGCAAGGTGGGCAGACTGAATGCTACAAACAAGGACAAAGGAAGCATTATGGAAAAGATGTACATCAAAACTTCTAAAGGTTGCCTGTAATTTCTTTTCATCTGGAGAAGTCATGCTTCTAACATTTACAGAGGTTGAAATTTTAACCTGGTTAAACACACTTTGGCTCTTTCCTTTCTTATCTGTTACAAGGCATTTATAACTAACATCAAAACAAAATAAGTTCATGACAGATTTTCTGAAATAACCCTTATTATGGATGTTCTTCAGAAGGCAGATTATTGTGAAGCCAAAAATGTACTCAAGTTGATTCTTGATTATACTCACTAACAGAGAGGAGAAAGGGGCAAACAATCCAAACCATAGAAATGCCTTATATGATATTTTTTCAGAATATGTACTTTCATAGTTTTGCAGAGTTCTCTCCTTAAAAGCCCTTTAATTGTTCCCATCACCTGTAGGACAAAGTCCAAAATCCCTAGCATGCCCTTTGTGATGTTACCTATGTTCCCATAGGTCTCAGTTTTCCAGTCATACTAAATTATCAGCAGTTCCTTTTATCTCCACAGCTTTCTTGTCTATGGGCTAAAGTGTGGCTGAAACTCCCTACTCCTCTGTTTCCACTTGGCAAATGTTTACTCTGCCATCCATTATAAACTCAGCTTCTCCTCTGTAAATATTTTTCCTCCCTCTGGTTGAATTCACCAGAGATACTAATAAGCTCTACCCTGCATTCTCTCAGAATCTGGTCCCCATCTCTGTCTCAGGACTCATGGCACCACAGAATAATTTTCTACTTATACAGACAAAAGTGTGAGCTACTTGAGGCAAGGGACCAGTTGAAATTCCCAGAGATCCCAAACAGCAGCATAATGAATGGTAAATGGCCAAAGGACTGAGTTATGAAGAGACAGGTGGATCAGAAGGCTGCAGGAAGAGAGATACTCTGGGATGTGTCTTTTACAAGAGATAATCCACTCAATATAAATCTCCCCAGAATGAATTCATAATTCACATTTAATATTTGCATTTTCTACACCCCCACCTCCAGATTCATAGAGATTAGAGAGGACATTTTTTTGAGAGTTATCCTCCTCAGAGTTCAGTTTTCCAACATATTTGACAAGTGACTTCCAGGGAGGGAGAATTCACTGTCTCACAGGGAAGACTATTCCATTGTTGAATGCTTCTATTCCTTAGAAAGTTTTTGTTTGTTTATTTATTCTAAATATCAAACCAAAATTTTCTTCTATATTAATCCAGCTCTCCTCCCCCAATCTGGTAATTAGAACTTGCTTTTATGAGCATAAATTTAAAAAGTGAACATAATTTCACATAAAAAATCATCAAATATTTGAAATATCAAAATATTTGAGATCTGAGGGAAGTTACCTACATTCTCTGGGACTCAGTTTTTTTTTTCTTTTTACAAATCTTTCAGTGAAACCATTATAACATCAATCTCACAGGGTTATAGTGAGGATCAAATTAAATGAAGCACTGAAACATAATGCAGCTAAAAAGAGCTATTATGCTATTTTGACTTTGTTGTTATTGTTTGAATATTCCTATAACACCCCCTACTCTTTCTCCAGGTTCATTCAACCATTAATCATATAAAATTTTCTCCAACATCCTGACTGCCATCTTGCTGAGGCCCTCCAGTTTGTCAAAGTTCTTCTAGTACAGGTGTCCAGAACAGCACCCATTGTAACAAATGTGGATGTACCAGCACAGATTTCAATAGGATTATTTCATTCCTTAATGAGATACCAGTCTTCCATTAGAGCAACAGCATTTACATTAGTTTTTTCTTGGCAGCTCCATAACACTTTTGATTTGTATTGAGTTTACAATTAACTATATCTCTGTGGTCACTTGTGAATGAAACGCTTTAATCCAGGTCTCTAGTACTCTAATCTTGTACCATCATTCATTTTGAACAAATGTGTCAAATTAAAATTTTAATCCAATTACATTTCTTCTTCTTGGGCTTAGCTCTTTGTTAACCTCCTCAAAGTATAAGTTCAACAGAACATTAGCAATCATTTGTGCTTTGAGTGAGAACATAAAATATAAAATAAAGGAAATAAAATTTTGACCTGGATTGTGGAAAGAATTCAATGACAGAACATATATAAAATTCCAAACATATTGCTTAGAACATAGTAAGTGCTTAATAAAATATCACATAAAGTGAAAAACTTTATGTGATATTAAAATTTGATAATCAACACCTTATGTTTTCTAGGATAGGACCCAGATAGAATACTTCTCAGTAATAAAAATGAAACAGAAATCAGTCAACTATTAATATTGTTCAGGAATGGCTTTATAATCAGCTATGAATCCATTTAATTATACTATTATATGTACTTTCTGATTACCTTATATTGATATTATAACTATCTTTGGTTATGCTGTCCTTTACGAAATGGACCACCAACATTTGGGTATACTTTATGAGCTCTTCTACCTTGTTTGACGGTGGTGTGTGTGTGTGCATATGTGTGTGTATGCGTGCTCGCACGCACATGTTTCCCAGATGATTGTCTGTGGCTACAAGCATAGGAGGAGTGCATTCCTGGAAAGAATTCATTTTCTGCAGTCCCTCTCCTCTCTGCAGGGCTCTGTTTTCTCCTAGGTACTTAACCTGTGCCACTTTTCTGTAAGGCACTGCCTTGAGCTACAGGTACTGAATCTGCTAAAATGTTAGTAACAGATTCATGTTTTAATTCCCCTGTAAATGTTTTCACTTTAATAAAAGTCCATTAAGCCTTTCGTGATTCAAAAGAATGATCATATCTGATAGGATTCCATGTGGCTTAATTTTGGCGAATTCTTCCTAGTCATATCCAAAATATCTCCATGATTTTAGCAGTCCATTGATAAAGTGGATAAAGTAGACTATCTATCACATTGATTCATGCATTCGACAAACAAGACAGATATGGCTCCTTCCTTCATTATGCTCCCAGCCTATTGAGGAACTTAGGCAATAAATAAATGAGTCCAACATTGGTGGTTACCATACTTTGTAAAATATTTTAAGATATTAGTTTACTCCTTTTTAACCTTATATTTCCCCCTTTTTTTTCCTTATCAGTGTTCAGGGAAAGTTTGTGGCAGGGAAAAAAGCTAAAACTAGGCTAATATGCAGTTCCCTTCCTAGCTTTTGTTTTCAAATGCCAAAAGCAATTGAGGAAATTATACAACATATTCCAGCAGGAAAGTGGAAAGGACATCTCTGGAAAAACAAGAAGGGAAAGGCTTTCTTTGAGAATAAAAGCAATAGCAGAGGTTGGAAGGAGAGAAGACTACAGGGTCCAGGAAGAGTAGAGACAGGAACCTGCTCCTGGCAGCATCCTGGGAGGAAAGCTGGTCCTCAAAGAGGAGAGATCATTGAGTCATTGCACCTGTGGAATGGATCTGGAGCAGTCGTGAGCCATGATGACAGTGTCTCCAGAGTACCCTTGATCTTTCCATTAATCTGAGGGGAAAAGGTCCCAAGATTAACTGAGTTTAAAATTCCCTTTATCTTAGGAAGATGCAAAATTGAATTTAAAATGCATATCCCAGGCATGCTTGAGTTCCTTTAACAAAATTTATAATTCTTTAAATACTATGAATAAAATAAATAGGGTATTATGATGGAAAGTAAGTGATCAGGACAGTGATCTGGAGGCAGAGAAACAGCACCAGACCATTAGATTAAAACAAACAAACAAAACACTCTAAATAGGACTTTTAATTGCTAGATGCAATGGTAAGACTTTTGAGAAGCAAATGCTACAGTCTTGCAATGGAAATACTAAGAAAATGAACTGTAGATGTTTCCAGAATTACACTGGAGGGCATATCATCATGTTGGTTACACCAAGCACTCCAAGAGCTCTACACTCAAGAGTTAAATAGCTGTTCATTCAACAAATATTTGAGGGTCCACTGAATACATTCCAGGTAAGAGTATCTGGTGACATTCACATGGATTTGAATCTTAATTCCACTATTTACCAGGTGTGTGACTTTACTTCTCTGTGATTCTGCTCATTGACTTATTTAAGAAAAAAATCACTTATGGAACTGATGTGAAGGCTAAATGACCTAATGTAATATAAAGTATCTAAAATTATACCTGGTACATGATAAACTCTCAATAAATGCACTAATTAATATTTAAAAATGGGACAAGGAGAGATTAGTTAAATCTTAGACAATATTACGGGTATATTAGTGATGAATATCAGAATTTTGAAGAGCCTTAAATGCAAAAGCACTTTTAGGCCAAAAAATTTTCTCCCTCCATACCCCCTTCACAAATTTTTACAGAGAAAACATCAGTGGATAAGGGGCTACAAATGTAGTCCTGCATATTTACATGACGATTATATTCCAGGGTTCTGATGGAATTGAATGCAAAGGTGAACCAAAAATATTGGAAATAGCAGCCCAACTCTCCAGTTCAAATACTGATATAATTTTTTAAAGGTACAGGAAATTAGGAGCTGGGCTATTAATATGAGAACTCAATTTAATTAAAGCAGCTGAGACATAGCTCAATTCAACTCTATAAAGAATCTGAATGATCAACTCCTCATTCTAACCATAAAACTCTGACAGTGCTTGTATACCTGGAAAAAGAACAACAACGAAAAGGCAATAATTTTATTGACTCTACTTTTTACACAATGAATTCAGACTCCACTTTTATATACAATGAATGAATGAATACAAAATTATGATTTATGAAAATAAGTGGAAAAATATGATGTGTAGTCAAGAGTGCACAGTCTACAGAAACAGCCTCAGACATGACCCAGTCGTAGGAATTGTTAGTCAAGAATTTTAACCATTTTAAACATACTAATTTGCAAGAAAAGATTGATATAATGGATGAGAGGATGAGGTCATTAAGGAGAGAAATATAAACTGATAAAAAGAAACAAATGTACATGTTAGAATTGAAAATTATAATATCAGAAATAAAATATTCATTGGATGGGGTTGACAGCAGTTCAGGCACTGTAGAAAAAAGAATTAATGAACTTGAATACTTTTACAATATTCCTGTCAAAAATTCATAACTTGAATCTAATCATTAGAAAATATCAGACAATTTCAAATTAAGCAACATTCTACCAAAGGAAAAAATAAAAAGCCCAGTCTGTCCTCTTCAAAAACATAATGTTATGAAAGACAAAGAAAGATCGAGTACTATTCCAGATTTTAAAACAAAAATACATGGAAAAGATTCTGGATCAGAAAAATGTTTTGTTTTTTTTCTCTTTTGTTCTAAAAGGTTAGAGTAGAACAATTTGCAATATTTGAATAATAATATTGTACCTACTGTTGTTAACTTCTTGATTATGATAGTTATACTACAGTTATACAAGACAATGCCCTTGTTTTTAGGAAATGCACACTGAATTATTTGTGTATCAATATCCTCTCAAATGGTAAACTTTTTTTAAAAAATAAATTTATTTACTTATTTATTCTTGGCTGCGTTGGGTCTTCGTTGCTACTCGCGGGCCCTACCTAGCTGCAGCGAGCGGGGGCCACTCCTTGTCGCGGTGCACGGGCCCCTCACTGCGGTAGTCCCTCTTGTTGTGGAGCACAGGCTCCAGGTGCATGGGCCTCAGTAGTTGTGGCTTGCAGGCCCTAGAGTGCAGGCTCAGTAGTTGTGGGCACAAGATCAGCTGCTCCACAGCATGTGGGATCTTCCCAGGGCTCAAACCCACGTCACCTGCATTGGCAGGCAGACTCCCAACCACTGCACCACCAGGAAAGCCCCAAATGGTAAACCTTTAATATGCATACTACACTAAATCTAGAGTTAACAATACTACATTTTTCAATAATACACCTATTTCAGAATTCTTTAACTCCACTAATTCCAATTCCATCTTGTCTTTCATTGTTAGTCATTATCATTTTTAGCCCACAAAGTAGAGGTTAACATTGTTGTTTACACAGTCACTATTTTTTTAGAATGACCTGCTTGTTTATTTTAGTCTCTTTACTTACCATTATTTCTTACATTTTACATCATGTTTCCTGGATTTTTTTTTCTTAACTACCACCTTGAGACTTTCCTTTAATCAATATTTGGCAAATTCTTGTCTGAAAATATCTTCACTTCAACCATATTCTGGAATAATAATTTTGCAGAATGCAGAATTCTACATTGACAGTAATCGTCTCTCCAATATTATTTCCCTTTCTTATGGCTTTTATGATAACTGTAAGAAAGTCAGCTCATAGTATAATTGTTCTCCCTTGTTGGATTATTTCTCTTTTTTTCCTATGGCTAATTTTAAGATTTTCTAATTGTCTTTGATCTCTGTAGTTTTATTCTAATGGATCTAAATGTGAATCTCTTTATTTATCTTCTTGGATTTCATTTTTGCTTCTTGTATCTGATCATTCTTATATTTAATCAGTCTGGAATCAGCCCCTATATCTTTGATTATATCTTGTCTCCATTCTCTCTATTCTTTTCTTTTAGAAATCTGAATAGATGTATCTCAGAATAACTATTCTCATCTCCATGACTCTTACATCCTTTTTCTATTTTCCACCTCTATTTCTATACTTTGACATTTCTTTTTTTGGATCAATCTGCCATTTAACTAATTTGTTCTTCAACTATTTCTAATTGCTGTCAAAACTACTGATTTCACGGTCAGTTTCAATTATTTATTTATATATATATATATATAATATGCATATATTATTTCTAGGCGTTCCATTTGGTACTTTTTTCTGAAAGTACTGTCTAGTCATTTTTATGGTCTTCTAATCTTTACCAATATTTTGGGCCCATATTTTATCTCTTTAATAATTTTTAATGTAATCACTTTGTACTTTTTTTTTTTTTTTTTTTGCGGTACGCGGGCCTCTCACTGTTGTGGCCTCTCCCGTTGCAGAGCACAGGCTCTGGATGTGCAGGCTCAGCGGCCATGGCTCACGGGCCCAGCCGCTCCGCAGCATGTGGGATCTTCCCTGACCGGGGCATGAACCCGTGTCCCCTGCATCGGCAGGCGGACTCTCAACCACTGCGCCACCAGGGAAGCCCCATGTATTCTTTAATTATTCCAAAATCTGGACTTTGGGGTAGGGGTTAATTCTCTTTTACATGATTTTCTTGAACTCTTTTTCTTACCTGATTTCCCCATGTGATTTTAATGTTAGTTTGTGTAAGTAATCTGTGAGTATACAGAGGAGTGTGAATTGAGGTATAACCCTTCAGAAAGGATGTGTGCTTATTCCTGCCAGGCACTCTGGTTGGGCATGACAAACCTAAGACCATTTTAAAATTATTTTTCCACTTAAGATTTCTTGTATCAACCGGGAAGTGTAAATTCAAATGCCACACATGCATAAGGATAGGACTATGGCTACAAATTCTCCGTTTGCTGGTGAATAAATTTTTTGTAGCTCTCATTTTCACCAGATTTGTTGGCTTTCAAGGGTTCTGATTGCAAGAGTTCCAACAATGAATCTAAGTGAGTACAAGGCCTTGCCTCCTTCCCAAATTGCCCTTATATATTTTTAAACCTCAGAATGTTTCTCAAAGTAGGCCTACAATCAGTTTATACTCATCACACTGGTAGTCATTTCCCTCTTCAGAATCTGCCTGCTCTCCTTGTTTTGAAAACTCAGCTACAGTATTTGAATTTTCAGTCTAGTATTTTTAGCTATTCAGGAGTAAAACTTTTTCAAACTATCTAGACCACTGTATTGTTAGAAGTGACTCAGAATTGTTTTAATTTCAGTTATAGTCATAGTAGGTGTAGAGAATTTATTCTCTTTAACTAATCCATGATTGTCTTGATCAGTGTGGGATGCTATAACAAATTACCAGAGACTAGATGGCTTAAACAACAAACATTTTATTTCTCATGGTTCTGGAGGCTGGACATCTGAGATCAGGGTGCCAGTATGGTTAGGTCCTTGATGAAGGCCCTTTTCCTGGTTATGGTTTCACATGGTGGAGAGAGAGATCATCTCTCTCGTGTCTCTTCTTATAAGGGCACTAACCCCATTCATGAGGGTTCCAACCTCAAAACCTTATTATATTCCAAAGCCTGTAACTCCAAATATCATTACAGTGGAGATTAGAGCTCCAACATATGAATTTGGGGAGGGGACACAGGCATTCAATCCATAGTGATGATCCAATACCATCATTTTCCAACAAAAGACCTTCTTTTGAGTTTCTTTCTTATTCTTCTTTTATTTATATTTGTTTAATTTATTTATCTCCTTTCATTCTCATTTTGCACTTCAATTTTTTTTCTTTCCTAATGGTCATTCATTCCAAAATGTTTTAAGTATGTTCTTTCATCTTTAGGTGCTCTTGTAAAACATGCAGTAATATTTTATACACATATGTTTTTAATTGAGATTCATGCTATTATACTCTAGATCAACTTGATTTTTTACTCTGTCAACTTGAGCTGTTTTTATGGTCTATCATGTGGGTATACTTCTATATGTCCCTTTGTCTCCAATTGCTGAATAGTTTTTATAATGCACACCCACTATTAATAGCAGTTAGCTCTACTGTCTCCAACTTCCTCTTACCACAAGTAATATTGTAGTGAATACTTGTATGGTCAGGCCACCGAAGATGGCTATTCTCTTGCTCTCTGTATATCTCCTGCCCAACCAGTGCCTGCTTCACCTACACCCTACTCACATGACTGACTTTCTCTCTTAATCATAGAGCCTAATCAGTAAATGCCTACATACTTGCCCCTGGCTCCAGCTAGTGATTGTTCTAATTTTTAGATCAGAACTATCTCCACAATGATATTGACAGTTTATCAAAGGGGCAGTGAGGGGGTGTGCTCCTCTGCTGGTTTCTCTGGTAACCAATGATCCCATCCCAGTCAATTCCCTCTATAACTGGTAACCTCCCTCTACCCCTGGTAGAGAAGACTGGTACCTTGTCCTGCCTGCTGTCTGCTGCACATAATGTTGTGTCACTCCAGGACCTTGCCTCAGAAATGTAAGATTCTCCTATCCATTAAATTATTGATATCTCTGTCACTGACTCCAGACTCTTTCTATGATCTTAAGGCTGTGCAAGTACAGGGTTTGCAGGCCTGTGGAGTGCAACCCAACAATACTCTAGTGAGTGTTTTGTTTTGGGTTTTTTTTTTGCGGTACGCAGGCCTCTCACCGCCGTGGCCTCTCCCGCAGCGGAGCACAGGCCCCGGACGCGCAGGCTCAGCGGACATGGCTCACGGGCCCAGCCTCTCTGCGGCACGTGGGATCCTCCTGGACCAGGGCACGAACCCACGTCCCCTGCACCGGCAGGCGGACCCCCAACCACTGCGCCACCAGGGAAGCCCTAGTGAGTGTTTTTTAATGGACACGTGAGAATTTCCCTGAAACATATACCTAGGAGGAACATTGCTGGGTGACATTGCATTTATATTTCCAATTCAACTAACTACTGACAAATTGCTCTTTGGAATGGTTGCACCAGTCGACACTTCCACAATGTGTATCATTACACCTCCAAAAGATCTGAGGGAAGCATCTTGTCTTACTCATCCTTCTATCTCTTATAATTTGCCCAGCACCTGTCATGTAGTCTGAGCTCAATACATTTATAAACTTCAGCCAGAAACCCTAGTCCATAGAAATATGAAAAAAAGTTGTTTCTAAATATTTGAATGATCTAATACCAAAGTAATACTTTTCATAAAATAAGAATAAGCGTTACTAAATTTTATTTTCTTTTTAAGCTTAATAATTTCATTTTAGCTCACATTCTAATTTTAAAAAATTACTATCACTATCACTTTCTTTCCTCTATTGAATTTCTCTGGGTGAATTATTGACACAACAAAAATCTATTTCATATTATATCCTGTTAAAAGATAGTCTAAAGTCAATGACTCAGTTCAGTTTTCAAATTACCCCTTCCTCCTACTTATCTTTATGTTTCATTATGATGACTTCGTTCTTCAAAGAACTTTGTTTTCTTCATTGGAATCAGGTATACTGAAGATGAAATTGTGCTATTATGTAAGAAGAAATATTTTAACTTCAACCTATTAACAATGTAACCTCTAGTCTTGACAGCAGTTCCTGAAATACTGTACTTTGGAAAACTTGTAGTTTCTCCTGGGAAAGCGAATCTTTTTTCTCATTCTCTCTAGATTGGTACATGTCCTAGAATTAAGACAATAAATATAAAAATTACCTTTTCAGAGACCTTGTTGCTATTTCAAATTGATGATTAATAAGATGTTGTGTATTTAAATACCTCATTTTATGAAATTTGAGACCATAATGCTTTTGAACAATAATATGTGACTTTGAGATAGATAGGGGTAATTTGTAGAAACAGTAGTTTACCATTCACTTCTATTTCCTTTAAGATATATGCTTTTTCTTTGTTTCTAGGTGATTTTTTTTCTGTGTAACTGCTATAGTCATCTTCAATTTTACAATCTTTGTCACAAAGTAAATGCATTGATACCTTGTGCTTTTATGTTTGTGACACTTTCAGAGCTTTTCATAAACATGAACAAATCTATACCCCTTGTGACACAGTATAACAATATTTGGTTCTCATTTAAACTAGTTAAGTTTCTGTTGATAAAATAATATTTTTGTTGATCATGGCTTTAACCCCAGCTTCATAATAAGAAATAATTATTTAAATAAAACTAACAGATCAAAAATGTTGCTTGAAATTATTCAAATTATTTGTTTCCAATGTAAGAAGGGATCCATCCTTACTTTGCTGCCACTGCTTTAAGAATGTCAGAATACAAAATATCACTGAAAAAGACTTGATGGACCAGCTAAATTATAGATTCGGTTGCTGGACTAAACACAAAGTAAAAGTTATTTAAACATGACAACATTATTTCTCTCTCATGTAACAAACTAGATTGAAGAATCTCAGGGCTGATATGAAGGCTAGACAGTGTCAGGGACCAGACTTCTTCTATATTGTTGCTCTGTCATCCTAAGTTTTGATCTCATCCATGTGATCCAAAAATAATCACCACCATATCCACATTCCAGGTCCAGAAGGGGAAAGGAGTAGAAAGGAGGCAAGAGGCTTGCATCTTCCTTTGAAGGTCATGAATCAGAGGTGGAAAGTATCACTTCTAATAAAATCCTTTTGATCAAAAATTCATGTGGGCATGCATAACTCCAAGAAAGAATTGAAAATATAATCTTTATTCTAGGTGGCTATCTACCCAGCTAAAATTCAGGAGCTCTATTAAAATAGAAAAGAAGAATTGATATTGGGAAATAAGCAGCCATATGGTCCATAGATTGTAATTTAATTTCAATTTATATTCCCTATCCAGAATAAATCAGACTTAAAAATGTATGAAAACAATCCTAACATTTTATTCACAGATAAGGAGGTGGTAAGCATGAATGAGCTTTCCACTTCTGTGAAGATTCCATTTTGTCAGCCACAAAACTCACAGACTTCCAGAGTAATAGTAAACAGAGGTACAAGTTTCCTATCAGTGGAGGAATGATTCAAATGTATTCAAAACTCTTGATTTTTATCTTCCAAGGTTATTTTTACATTGTATAAAAGAGGGTCTCTACCTTTAAAATACGATTGCTGTGCAATTCCTTATTTTGTGGTGAAAGCTCCTATTTTGTGCCTGATGAGCATGATGCAGCTCTAGGTATTTCTAGACAAGTTTTGAGCAGGAGCAGAGCTCGGAAATGCAATAGGCAGGATGGGAGAGGTGAGCTGAATTCTAACTATCTGGCATAATATAGTCAAGACAACGGATGATTAAAATTCTCCCCACTTTTTTTCTATAGCTGGTGCTGTTATTGCTTGTCAAGATTCCTTTTAGTGCCCTAACAAGTTCATACACTAACTACTACAGACATTGGGTGCTGAAGCTTACATCTGCACCTTCTCCAGAGGATCGCCCTTAGTTGATAGCAGCTGCCTTACTTGGATATGTCTAGGTTTTACCCTGGCCCAATCCCAATGACTAGCAAGGTATTTAAAAGCCCAGCCCATTTCCTCCAGGTGGATCAAACTCTGTAAAACGATTTACTCTCCAGCACTTCCAGTAGGACCAGACTGAGTGTAGACTTCCTCCTAGAGCCAGACCCTTGTTTAGCTTCTTCTCTTCCCTTATCTCCTCTCCTTCAATAAATTCCTGAGATCACTCCTCCAATAAATTGCTTGTGTAAGAATTCCCATCTCAGGCTCTGCTTCTAAGGAGACCAAACTAAGACATTTTTCTTCAGTTAGGCTTAGTTTGTGTTAACATGAGATGTAATCAGACATACACAGATACCACACTCAATCCATGTCATCATCAACTATTATTTTGATTAGGAACATCCAAATATCTTCACTAATGATTCACTTAATCAGAAAATAATGTATGTGGACTTCATAGCACAGATTAATATTGCCTGTTTAATCTATACAATAATAAGTATTTTTAGCCATAGAAGATGTAGAGTTATAGGCCTAATGCTAGTCAATAAATAACTTTATTGTACAATAATGTACAAACATGGAGAATAAAATTCTACCACAGTGTTATGAGAACAAATACTAATTACATAAAATGCAGTCATGTTATTACGAGCTAATGAAATAGCTCAGGTGAGCCTACTGCAAAGAACAGGAGCCAATCTCCAATTATGCTAGTATATACCCAAATTTGTGTTATTGCAATGCTATAATTACAGGGTGTCCTTTATATGATTACTTGAACATTCTTAAGATCTGCAAGATATATTTCATCTTGGAACATCTCAGTTCTGACTCTGCATTGCATCTAAGGCTCAGTGTTAAATTTAATAGTTTATGGGAAAAAAACATATTTTTCAAAAGCCCATGAGATGTAAAAATTTCCCAGAGTTTAACTACATAGCCCAAAGTTTTAGAATATTTCTGAGAAATAATATGAATTTATAAAATATTATTTCACACTTTTTATTGGGCATTTTTATTTTTAACTAAATCAGTTTCACTTTAAGTAATATTGAATAAGTCATATTGATTGAACAGATACCAGTTAATTCTTAAGATTTGCGGTTCAAAGGCAACCACAGGAATTTAAAATATTATTCTGGTTCCTACTCCTGTTTCCAGGAAAAGGGACTACTTCTAGATTAACATTGATGATATCTTCCCTCATCTTCTTATTCATTCTTTTTCATGGAGGGAAAATGAAATAACTGATTGATGTGTCCACATTTAATGAATGTGTAGAGACAATCTACTAAAAATGACTAAGGATTCATTCTCTTTTCTTCCATCTCCAACTCTGACCAATGTAACTCAGCAATAAAAGTAAGTGTGTCAGCTCTTCCAATCCAAACTTATTTTTAGACAAGTGTCTAGACTGGCAGTAGGTGACAGTGCCAGTAGGCCCATTTACCTACCGTTGTGTCATTACTTTCAACCAAATGTTTACCAGTAATTAAGGTGCAATATTTATCTCATTTTTGGTGTATTTCTCGGGTTTTTTTAATCAAAACTAGGATAGAAAAGAGAAGATGGTTATTTATTGACCATGTAAAACTCAAACAGCTCTTTTTCATCAAAATCTATTTGTCCCTGCTGATATGGTAACCTACTTCCATGAAAGAGCCTGATAACCCCACAAAATGTATAACTGCACTCATCTCAGGATACTTCAGCACAAGCAAATGTATTCTCTATATTTGCAATAAGCCAATGGATATACCCATTTGGAGGCTAAGTGAACTTTTACACTTGAAGAAATCAATAATACTCTTTATTCATATGTTTTTACATCTTTATTAGAGTATAATTGCTTTACAATGGTGTGTTAGTTTCTGCTTTATAACAAAGTGAATCAGTTGTACATATACATATGTTCCCATATCTTTTATTTTTTAATATCTTTATTGGAGTATAATTGCTTTACAATGGTGTGTTAGTTTCTGATTTACAAAAAAATGAATCAGTTATATATATACATATGTTCCCATATCTCTTCCCTCTTGCATCTCCCTCCCTCCCACCCTCCCTATCCCACCCATCTAGGTGGTCACAAAGCACTGAGCTGATCTCCCTGTGCTATGCGTCTGCTTCCCACTAGCTATCTATTTTACGTTTGGTAGTGTATATATTTCCATGCCACTCTCTCACTTTGTCACAGCTTACCCTTCCCACTCCCCATATCCTCAAGTCCATTCTCTAGTACGTCTGTGTCTTTATTCCTGTCTTACCCCTAGGTTCTTCATGGCATTTTTTTCCCTTAAATTCCATATATATGTGTTAGCATATGGTATTTGTCTTTCTCTTTCTGACGTAGTTCACTCTGTATGACAGACTCTAGGTCTAACCACCTCATTACAAATAGCTCAATTTCGTTTCTTTTTATGGTGGAGTAATATTGCATTGTTTATATGTGCCACATCTTCTTAATCCATTCATCCGATGATGGACACTTAGGCTCTTTCCATCTCCGGGCTACTGTAAATAGAGCTGCAATGAACATTTTGGTACATGACTCTTTTTGAATTATGCTTTTCTCAGGGTATATGCCCAGTAGTGGGATTGCTGGGTCATATGGTAGTTCTATTTGTAGTTTTTTAAGGAACCTCCATACTGTTCCCCATAGTGGCTGTACCAATTCACATTCCCACGAGCAGTGTAAGAGTGTTCCCTTTTCTCCACACCCTCTCCAGCATGTATTGTTTCTAGATTTTTTGATGATGGCCATTGTGACTGGTGTGAGATGATATTTCATTGTAGTTTTGATTTGCATTTCTCTAATGATTAATGATGTTGAGCATTCTTTCATGTGTTGGTTGGCAGTCTGTATATCTTCTTTGGAGAAATGTCTATTTAGTTCTTCTGCCCATTTTTGGATTGGGTTGTTTGTTTTTTTGGTATTGAGCTGCATGAGCTGCTTGTAAATTTTGGAGATTAATCCTTTGTCAGTTGCTTCATTTGCAAATATTTTCTCCCATTCTGAGGGCTGTCTTTTAGTCTTGTTTATGGTTTCCTTTGCTATGCAAAAGCTTTGAAGTTTCATTAGGTCCCATTTGTTTCTTTTTGTTTTTATTTCCATTTCTCTAAGACGTGGGTCAAAAAGGATCTTGCTGTGATTTATGTCATAGAGTGTTCTGCCTATGCTTTCCTCTAAGAGTTTGATAGTTTCTGGCCTTACATTTAGGTCTTTAATCCATTTTGAGCTTATTGTTGTGTATGGTGTTAGGGAGTGATCTAATCTCATACTTTTACATGTACCTGTCCAGTTCTCCCAGCACCACTTATTGAAGAGGCTGTTCTTTCTCCACTGTACATTCCTGCCTCCTTTATCAAAGATAAGGTGACCATATGTGCGTGGGTTTATCTCTGGGCTTTCTATCCTATTCCATTGATCTATCTTTCTGTATTTGTGCCAGTACCATACTGTCTTGATTACTGTAGCTTTGTAGTATAGTCTGAAGTCAGGGAGCCTGATTCCTCCAGCTCCGATTTTCGTTCTCAAGATTGCTTTGGCTATTTAGGGTCTTTTGTGTCCTCATACAAATTTTAAGATATTTTGTTCTAGTTCTGTAAAAAATGCCATTGTTAATTTGATAGGGATTGCATTGTATCTGTAGATTGCTTTGGGTAATAGAGTCATTTTCACAATGTTGATTCTTCCAATCCAAGAACATGGTATATCTCTCCATCTATTTGTATCATCTTTAATTTCTTTCATCAGTGTCTTATAATTATCTGCATACAGGTCTTTTGTCTCCTTAGGTAAGTTTATTCCTAGATATGTTATTCTTTTTGTTGCAATGGTAAATGGGAGTGTTTTCTTAATTTCACTTTCAGATTTTTCATCATTAATGTATAGGAATGTCAGAGATTTCTGTGCATTAATTTTGTATCCTGCTACTTTACCAAATTCATTGATTAGCTCTAGTAGTTTTCTGGTAGCATCTTTAGGATTCTCTATGTATAGTATCATGTCATCTGCAAACAGTGACAGCTTTACTTCTTCTTTTCCAATTTGGATTCTTTTAATTTCCTTTTCTTCTCTGATTTCTGTGGCTAAAACTTCCAAAACTATGTTGAATAAGAGTGGTGAGAGTGGGCAAACTTGTCTTGTTCCTGATCTTACTGGAAATGCTTTCAGCATTGAGGACAATGTTGGCTGTGGGTTTGTCATATATGGCCTTTATTATGTTGAGGAAAGTTCCCTCTATGCCTACTTTCTGCAGGGTTTTTATCATAAATGGGTATTGAATTTTGTCGAAAGCTTTCTCTGCATCTGTTGAGATGATCATATATTTTTGTTCCTTCAATTTCTTAATATGGTGTATCACGTTCATTGATTTGCATATACTGAAGAATCCTTGCATTCCTGGAATAAGCCCCACTTGATCTTGGTGTATGATCCTTGTAATGTGCTGTTGGATTCTGTTTGCTAGTATTTTGTTGAGGATTTTTCATCTTTGTTCAACAGTGATATTGGCCTATAATTTTCTTTCTTTGTGACATCCTTGTCTGGTTTTGGTATCGGGTGATGATGGTCTCATAGAATGAGTTTGGGAGTGTTCCACCCTCTGATATATTTTGGAAGAGTTTGAGAAGGGTAGGTGTTAGCTCTTCTCTAAATGTATGATACAATTCACCTGTGAAGCCATCTGGTCCTGGGCTTTTGTTTGTTGGAAGAATTTTAATCACAGTTTCAATTTCAGTGCTTGTGATTGGTCTGTTCATATTTTCTATTTCTGCCTGATTCAGTCTTGGCAGGTTGTGCATTTCTAAGAATTTGTCCATTTCTTCCAGGTTGTCCATTTTATTGGCATAGAATTGTTTGTAGTAATCTCTCATGATCTTTCGCATTTCTGCAGTGTCAGTTGTTATTTCTCCTTTTTCGTTTCTAATTCTATTGATTTGAGTCTTCTCCCTTTTTTTCTGGATGAGTCTGGCTAATGGTTTATCAATTTTGTTTATCTTCTCAAAGAACCAGCTTTTAGTTTTATTGATTTTTGCTATCATTTCCTTCATTTCTTTTTCATTTATTTCTTATCTGATTTTTATGATTTCTTTCCTTCTGCTAACTTTGGGTTTTGTTTGTTCTTCTTTCTCTAGTTGCTTTAGGTGCAAGGTTATGTGTTTATTTGAGATGTTTCCTGTTTCTTAAGGTAGGGTTGTATTGCTATAAATTTCCCTCTTAGAACTGCTTTTGCTACATCCCATAGACATTGGGTCATCATGTTTCCATTGTCATTTGTTTCTAGGTATTTTTTGATTTCCTTTTTGATTTCTTCAGTGATCACTTCGTTATTAAGTAGTGTATTGTTTAGCCTCCACGTGTTTGTATTTTTTACAGATTTTTTCCTGTAATTGATATCTAGTCTCATAGCATTGTGGTCGGAAAAGATACTTGATACAATTTCAATTTTCTTAAATTTACCAAGACTTGATTTGTGACCCAAGATATGATCTTTCCTGGAGAATGTTCCATGAGCATGTGAGAAAAATGTGTATTCTGTTGTTTTTGGATGGAATTTCCTATAAATGTCAATTAAGTCTGTCTTGTTTAATGTATCATTTAAAGCTTGTGTTTCCTTATTTATTTTCATTTTGGATGATTTGTCCATGGGTGAAAGTGGGGTGTTAAAGTCCCCTACTATAAATGTGTTACTGTCGATTTCCCCTTTTATGGCTGTTAGTATTTGCCTTATGTATTGAGGTGCTCCTATGTGGGGTGCATAAATATTTACAATCGTTATATCTTCTTCTTGGATCAATCCCTTGATCATTATGTAGTGTCCTTCTTTGTCTCTTCTAATAGTCTTTATTTTAAAGTCTATTTTATCTGAAATGAGAATTGCTACTTCAGCTTTCTTTTGGTTTCCATTTGCATGGAATATCTTTTTCCATCCCCTTACTTTCAGTCTGTATGTGTCTCTAGGTCTGAAGTGGGTCTCTTGTAGACAGCATATATATGGGTCTTGCTTTTGTATCCATTCAGCCAGTCTGTGCCTTTTGTTGGGAGCATTTAGTCCATTTACATTTAAGGTAATTCTCGATATGTATGTTCCTATTCCCATTTTCTTAATTGTTTTGGGTTCGTTATTGTAGGTCTTTTCCTTCTCTTGTGTTTCTTGCCTAGAGAAATTCCTTTAGCATTTGTTGTAAAGCTGGCTTGGTGGTGCTGAACTCTCTCAGCTTTTGCTTGTCTGTAAAGGTTTTAATTTCTCCATCAAATCTGAATGAGATCCTTGCTGGATAGAGTAACCTTGGTTGCTGGTTTTTCTGCTTCATCACTTTAAATATGTCCTGCCAGTCCCTTCTAGCTTGCAGAGTTTCTGCTGAAAGGTCAGCTGTTAGCCTTATGGGGATTCCCTTGTGTGTTATTTGTTGTTTTTCCCTTGCTGCTTTTAATATGTTTTCTTTGTATTTAATTTATGACAGTTTGATTAATATTTGTCTCGGTGTATTTCACCTTAGATTTATCCTGTCTGGGATTCTCTGTGCTTCCTGGACTTGATTAACTATTTCCTTTCCCATATTAGGGAAGTTTTCAACTATAATCTCTTCAAATATTTTCTCAGTCCCTTTCTTTTTCTCTTCGTCTTCTGGAAACCCTATAATTCGAATGTTGTTGTGTTTAATGTGTCCCAGAGGTCTCTGAGACTGTCCTCAGTTCTTTTCATTCTTTTTTCTTTATTCTACTCTGCAGTAGTTATTTCCACTATTTTATCTTTCAGGTCACTTATACATTCTTCTGCTTCAGTTATTCTGCTATTGATCCCATCTAGAGTATTTTTAATTTCATTTATTGTGTTGTTCATCATTGCTTGTTTCATCTTTAGTTCTTCTAGGTCCTTTTTAAATGTTTCTTGCATTTTCTCTATTCTATTTCCAAGATTTTGGATCATATTTACTACCATTATTCTGAATTCTTTTTCAGGTAGACTGCCTATTTCCTCTTCATTTATTAGGTCTGGTGGGATTTTATCTTGCTCCTTCATCTGCTGTGTGTTTTTCTGTCTTCTCATTTTGCTTATCTTCCTGTGTTTGGGGTCTCCTTTTTGCAGGCTGCACGTTCGTAGTTCCCGTTGTTTTTGGTGTCTGTCCCCAGTGACTAATGTTGGTTCAGTGGGTTGTGTAGGCTTCCTGGTGGAGGGGACTAGTGCCTGTGTTCTGGTGGATGAGGCTGGATCTTTCTTGTGGGCAGGTCCACGTCTGATGGTGTGTTTTGGGGTGTCTGTGGACTTATTATGATTTTAGGCAGCCTCTCTGCTAATTGGTGGGGTTGTGTTCCTGTCTTGCTAGTTGTTTGGCATAGGGTGTCCAGCACTGTAGCTTGCTGGTCGTTGAGTGAAGCTGGGTGTTGGTGTTGAGATGGAGATCTCTGGGAGATTTTCACTGTTTGATATTATGTGGAGCTTGGAGGTCTCTTGTGGACCAGTGTCCTGAAGTTGGCTCTCCCACCTCAGAGGCACAGCACTGACTCCTGGCTGCAGCACCCAGAGCCTTTCATCCACATGTCTCAGAATAAAAGGGAGAAAAAGTACAAAGAAAGAAAGGAAGGAGGGAGGGAAAGAAGGAAAGAAGGAAGGAACAAATGAAGAAAGAAAGAAAGAGAGAAAGAAAGGAACAAAGAAAGAAAGGAGAGAGGGAGGGAAGGAGGGATCGATGAAGGCAGGAAGGAAGGAAAGAAAGAAAGAGGATAAAATAAAAAAGTAAGATAAAATAAAGTAGTTATTAAAATAAAAAATAATTATTAAGAAAAAAAAAAAATGGACAGATAGACCCCTAGGACAAATGGTGGAAGCAAAGCTATACAGACAAAATCTCGCACAGACGCATACACATACACACTCACAAAAAGAGGAAAAGCGGAAAAAATAATAAATCTTGCTTTCAAAGTCCACCTCCTCAATTTGGGATGATTTGTTATCTATTCATATATTCCACAGTTGCAAGGTACATCAAGTTGATGGTGGAGCTTTAATCCGCTGCTTCTGAGGCTGCTGGGAGAGATTTCCCTTCCTCTTCTTTGTTAGCACAGCTCCCGGGGCTCAGCTTTGGATTTGGCTCCGCCTCTGCGTGTAGGTCACCGGAGGGTGTCTGTTCTTCACTCAGACAGGATGGGGTTAAAGGAGCAGCTGCTTCAGGGACTGTGGCTCACTCAGGCCGGAGGGTGGGAGGGGTGCGGATGAGGAAAGAGCCTGGGGCGGCTGGGGAAGTTGTTCCTGGATCACGTGACCCTGGTGATGGCGGGCTGCACAGGCTCCCAGGAGGGGCAGTGTGGATAGTGACCTGTGCTCTCACACAGGCTTCTTGGTGGCAGCAGCAGTGGCCTTAGCGTCTCATGCCCAGCTCTGGGGTCCGCACGGATAGCCGTGGCTTGTGCCCGTCTCTGGAGCTCCTTTAAGCAGCGGTCTTAATCCCCTCTCCTTGTGCACCAGGAAACAAAGAGGGAAGAAAAAGTTTCTTGCCTCATCGGCAGGTCCAGACTTTCCCTGGACTCCCTCCCCGCCAGTCGTGGTGCACTAACCCCCTGCAGGCTGTGTTCACGCCACCAATCCCAGTCCTCTCCCTGAGCTCCGACCGAAGCCGGAGCCTCAGCTCCCAGCCACACCCGCCCCGGCAGGTGAGCAGACAAGCCTCTCGGGCTGGTGAGTGCCCGTCGGCCCCGATCCTCTGTGCAGGAATCTCTCCGCTTTGCCCTTCACACCCCTGTAGCTGTGCTCTCCTCTGCGGCTCTGAAGCTTCCCCCCTGTGCCACCTGCAGTCTCTGCCTGCGAAGGCGCTTCCTAGTGTGTGGAAACCTTTCCTCCTTCACAGCTCCTGCAGGTCCCATCCCTATTCTTTTGTCTCTATTCTTTTTTCTTTTGCCCTACCCAGGTACGTGGGGACTTTCTTGCCTTTTGGGAGGTCTGAGGTGTTCTGCCAGCATTCAGTAGGTGTTCTGTAGGAGTTTTCCACGTGTAGATGTATTTCTGTTTTATCTGTGGGGAGGAAGGTGATCTCCGCATCTTACTCTTCTGTCATCTTCCCAATCTCCCCTTTATTCATATTTTTAAACGTTAGTTTATTTTTCAGAGTTGGGCTCTCGGAAGTCTATGATTTAAAAAAAAAAATTCTTTGCCTCAAGAAACTGTTCAATATTTACAAAAAATATTCATAACAAAACCCTGAGCTATCATTTTCTTCTGTATTTTAAAATATTGCCTGATCATTGCTGAAGTGTTTTTTTTAAGATTTTTTAAAAAGTTATTTTGTTGTATGTAATACATTATTCAACCTTGACAAGAAAAAAAAAAAAGAAAGAAAAAAAAACCCATACTGTGGGTTTCTCAAATGCTATCTACTGCTGAAATGGGATAAATTTTCACCTCTCTTAAAAGTCATCTTTTCCTCTCACTATACACTGGGAAACTTCAGCTATTTCATGACTTTGTATTCCATCTCTATATTTTTGACTCATGATATTTGTACAGTTTCATTTTTTCATTAACATATTTACTCATTTACTCAGTCTTATAACACATAAAAAATAATTTTGGAATTACTTCATCCATATCACTACCAAAACAAACCTTGCAAGAAAATTTCATAATTTTTTTTCAGTTCTCTTTATCCTTAGAGTGAATACCTCTGAGGATACAGAATACAGTATTCCAAAGTTACATGGATTAATATTTTTCTTGTTTGTGGTTATCTTTTCAGTGCTATATGAAATTAAATTTATCTGGTTCTGCTTGTCTTCAGTATGAGCTTTCTTTTCATCTCCATCTTTGTTGATTTATTTAATTTTATTTATTTATTTATTTTGCAAAATACATGGATCTAAATAAAAACTATAAAATATATACTCAGAGAAAACACAGTCACATCTGTACTCCTTCTACCTAATTCATGTGGTAATCAACTTCATTACTTTCTGGTTCATTACTCCTGTACTTGTTTTAGCTAAATTAAGCAATTATCTATATAGTCTCAATTCTTGTTACGTCTTAGCAGGAAGGTAGCATATTATATGTATGCATTCACGTCTTGCTTTTTCCATGTAATGGCATATCCTAAAAATTTCTCCTTGTTACCTTAAAGAAATCTCTATTGTTATTTCTATTTATTTGGTTTTTAGCAGCTACATAATCCTCCAGTGTGTGAATGTACCAGAGCATATTAAACTTTCTGTGTGGTATTTAAGTTTTCCAATTTTTTGTTAATGCCACAATGAGTAATCTTGTGCATACATTTATTTGTATTTTTGCGGGTTGCATCTTCAGACTAAATTCCTAGAAATGGGATTGCTGGGTCAAAGAGTACATGAAACAAAAATATAATTGTATAGCATAGGGAATTATAGCCATTTTCTTGTAATAACTTTTAATGGAGTATGATCTGCAAAAATACTGAATCACAATTCTGTATGCCTGAAATTAATATAATATTGTAAATCAACTATATTTCAATAAAAATACACATAATTATAAAAATTTTAAAGAGTACATGAACCTATAATTTTTATAAATAATAATAAATTCCTCTTCACTGTGGTTGTACCACTTTGTACTCCCATTAGTAATGTGTGAGAGTGTCCTTTTTCTCTACCCCTCTCAAACAGAGGCTATGGTCAATCTTTTGGCAGTAATTTGACAGGTAAAAAATGATACATCAGTGTATTTTATGTGTTTTTTTTCTCTTTATGACTGACATTGAACATTTTTAATCATATATTAAGGGGTCATTTGTTTATTATTCTGTATAAATATTTCATGACTTTGTCTATTTTTTTCTTTTTTTCCTGTTAGTCTCCATCTTTAAGAATTCCCTATGTATTAGGTCAGTTTTTCCTTTATGATCAGTATGCTATTTTCTTAGCCCTCAGTCATAAATATAGTTTCTTATGTAATCCTCTTCTGACACTGTCCAATAGAATTTTCTGCAGTGATGGACGTATTCTACATCAATGCAGTGACTGCTCACCACATGTAACCATTAAGCACTTGAAATGTGGCCAGTGCAACTGAGGAACTGGATTTTTAATTTAATTTTAATTAAGTTTAATTTAAATGGGCACATATGACTAATGGCTACCTTTTTGAGCAGCACAGCTTTAGATAGATAACTTAATTTTTTACCTTAAGAATTTATATATTAGGTGTGATATAAGTGTAAAGTAGCAGTCAGTTTTATATTTTTTCCCATGTGGACACTCAAATGGTCCAGTACCATTTATTAAAAAGACCCAGTCCTAAAGGTCATGTTGTAATAATTCAAGTAACCATAAATATAGTTTTGTTTCTGAATTGTACTGATCCACTAATCTATTTTTCAATCACACTAATATAATTAAAATGGCTTTATATTAACCTTAACATATGCTAATATTAATATTCCTATTTTATTATCTATAAAATACTATTTTGGGCCCTTTAAGTTTTTACACAATTTCTGGAATTATATTGTCACTTTACACAATGTGGGAATTTTAATTGATACATCAACGTGCAGAGAATTGACATCTTAAAATATTGGATCTTGCTATCCATGAACATGGTATATCTTTCCATTTATCTAAGTTTTTTTTAATGTGATAATAATATTTGGTAGTTTTTCTATTAGAGATCTTGTGCACCATTTTAGGTGTATTCATAGATATTTAAAATATTTTCATGTTGTGTAAATAGTATGATTTTAAAATATTTCTTTTTTTCTACTTATTTTGTTGCTGGTAGATAGAAATACAGTTGATTGTTGTATATTAACCCTACATTTAGAAGCTTTGCCAAATCACTTACTAAGTTAACTTCTGTATCCATATATCTGTTTGTTTTTGCCTTTTTCAGTAAACACAAACATGTCATATATGAATAATAAAAGTTTATTTTCTCTTTCCAGTCCTTAGTTTTTACCTCTCTTTCTTGATTTATTTCATTGGCTAGGACCCTCTGTATTGTTGCTTAGAAGTGGCAATAGCCATTTTAGGGAATTTTTTTCTAAATTTATCATTAAGTACAGTATTTGCTGCAATTATTTGTAGATAGCCTTTATCAAACTTTAAAAAAAAGCATCCTTCTATCTCTAGTATATAAAAGCTTTAATTATAAATAAAATTTGAATTTTATCAATAATTTTTCACTACCTATTGAAATGATCTTGATATTTTGCTCCTTTGTTCTTTTAATGAGGTGAAGTATATTGACTAATATCTTAATATTTCATTTTATACAATTTCAAACTTACTAGAAAGTTATAAGAACAATCCTAGAAAGTCTTTATACCCTTTAACCAGATTCACCAATTGTTTACATTTTTCTGAATTCATTTTATTAATCCTTTTCTCTCACTCTCACTTACTCTAAAATGTATACACTTTTTTTTCTGAACAATTTGAGAGTAAGCTGGAGACATCATAACCCTTTATCACTAAAATCTTCAGTGTTATTTCCCAAGAATAAAGATGTTCTCATATATAATCAAACAAACTTAACAATGCACATTTCTCCAAATAATGACTTGTTTTATTTATTTATTTAAGAATAAATGAATTGCATTTAGTTCAAGCCTTTTTGGTATATTTTCTTGACCTTGATATGTTTTAAGAATTCCTACTAGTTTAGTTTGTAAAATATTCCACAATTGAGGTTTGTCTAATATTTTCCCATGATTAGATTCATGCTATGCATTTTTGCTGAGAATACTTCAGAAGTAATATTGTGTCCTCAGTGCACCAGGAGATAGATGATGTTAGTCTGTCCCCATAATGATGATACTAACTTTGATCACTTGGTTAAAGTTGAATCTGTCAGATTTTTCCACTGTAAAGTTAGAAATACATTGATTGATTTTTTTACTATTAAGCAAAATATGTATTCCTGTAAAAAGTCTAACATGGTGGTAATATATTATTGTCTTTTGTATACATTGCTGAGTTTGACATACTAATATTATGTTAAGATATTTAATTCATGTTCGTAACAAAGCTTGGCTGGTAATTTCTTTTTTTCTCAAGTTTTGCATTAAGATTATACTGGCCTCAAAGATTAGTTGGAATTTGTTCTTTCTTATTTTTGAAAAAAGTTTTATAGACAGGATTCTGACCTCATTTTCTGTAAATTTCCAGTGTTGGGAGCAAGAAAGTGTTCATAATATTTATTGATTATCTTTTAATATTTTGTAGGATCTATTATAATGTCCCTCCTTTCATTCCTAATATTGGTATTTTGTTCCTTTCACTCTTTTTTTTTTTTTTTTTTTTGGTTAGTCTTACTAAGTATTTACCAATTTGTGGCTTTAATAATACTAGCTTTGGTTTTGCTGATTTTATCTGTTATGTGTTTTCTATTTCATTAAATTCTGATCTTTATTATTCCCCTCGCTCTACTTTATTTAGGTTTAAATTGCTGCTCTTTTGCTAACTTCTTCAGATGGATACATATACATTATTGATTTTCAGGCTTTTTCTTCACATATGTACTTTAAAGGCTAACTTTTTTTTCTCTGAAGATGTCTTTAGTCCTATACCACAAATTTTATATATTCTTTCTTCATTATATTTTAACTCAAAATATATTTTAATATATTATTGATAATTCTTATTTTACTTATGTGTTATTTAATTTTCAAAATTTAGGAGATTTTCTAGTTATTTTTCTATTTATTGATTTCAAACTCAAATCTACTGTAGTCAGAAAACACACTCTGTATTATTTCAGTTATTTGAAATATGTTGAGACTTGCTTTCTGTATATGTAGTCCAGCATATGAAAATTTGGGGAAATACTCCAAGTCCACTCATGTATATTGTTTACTCAGATGCAGTGCTCTATATTGTCAATTAGGACTAAGTCAAGCTTTTTTTCAAGTATTCTCTATTTTTACTGATTTTTTTCCTGCTTTATCTGTAACTTTTGAGAAATTATGCATTAAAAATCTTTCACTATGGTCATGGATTTATGTATATATTAAATGTTTCAGTGTTTGCTTTATAAACTATGTAATTAGGCATGTACAAATTTAAAATTATTATATACTCTTGGTGGATTGACCCTTTTATCATTATGAAATGACCCTCTTTACCTCCAGTAATGCTTCCTGTCTTAAAATCTATTATATCTAATATTGACTTAGTAAAATAAAGTTTATGTTAGTCGCTGTTTAAATGTTACACTGTTTTCTCTTTTACTTAACTTTCCAATATTCTATGTGTCTTTAAGTTTTTCTCTTGTAAGCAGCATGTAACTGCCAGTAATTGCATATTCTGGTAATTTTTGACTCTTAACTGGAGAGTTTAATAACCTTATTACTAATTTAATTACATATTGATACATTTAGGTTTAAATATACTATCTTAATATTTTATTTCTCTCACTTCTTTTAGCTTTCCTTTTTCTCTCCCTTTCTAACTTCTTTTGGGTTCATCAAGTAATTTTCATTACATTTCCTACTTTTGTGTTATTCTTGTCATGTACTTTGATTAAATACCACCACAGTATATTATTATTGATCTTCTTTTCCTTTTTCCTTTTTTTGCAGTACGCAGGCCTCTCACTGTTGTGGCCTCTCCCATTGTGGAGCATAGGCTCTGGACGCACAGGCTCAGCAGCCATGGCTCACAGGCACAGCCGCTCTGCGGCATGTGGGATCTTCCTGGACTGGGGCACGAACCCATATCCCCTGCATCGGCAGGCGGACTCTCAACCACTGCGCCACCAGGGAAGCCCCTTTGCCCTCATTTTTTATAGGTATTTCCACTAAAAGGAGACTTCTAATATAGCAATCTGTTTTTTAGCATTTAAATTTTTCATACAGGTCTCTTCTGGCTTCTACTTTTTTGCTTAAGAAGTAAGTTAAGAATTGTAGAATTGTTACTTTGAAGGTAATTTGTCTTTTTTTCCCTCTATTTCTAAGATTTTTCCCTTTGCCATTACTTTTTATAAATTTTACTATAATGTGCTTGAGTGTAGTTTTATTTGTCTTCATCCTGTTGCTGTCTTCTAGTGTTTCTTGAATCTGTGGCTTAATATCTTTCATCAGTTTTGGATAATTTGGGGCCTTTATTCTGGTTTTTCTTCAGTCTTAAAAGTCTGTGCATCACATATATAAATTCTCTATGTATTAGATGCCTCTTATTCTCTTTTCTATGTTCTCAATACTTTTGAATATTTTTTTACTGATTTATCTATCAGAATCACTAATAGTCTTTCTTGTGCTTCTTTGGTAGCCAGTTAGTGAGGAAGTTGATCACCTTAATGTAATCAGGGACTAAGCTAATTGTAACTGGTTTTAGTCTTGGTCTTCTAGTTTGCTATTATTCCTAGTATATACTCCTTCAGGAGGCTTAACTAAATACCTAGAAGATTCGATGTAGTCAAATCTTGCTAGATTTTGAACTCCATTTTTAATCTCCAAACAGCACTGTAATTCTCTGCCTTTTTGCACTCTTTGCATCTGTCTGCTTTTAGCTTCTGAGTCTTTCCACCCACACTGCATATGCACTAACAAATGACTCGAAGGGAAAAGCTGCCAAGAATAACACACTTAACTAGTTTTCCTCCTCTCTGGAACCCAGGGTCTCCAAGTTTTTGTTGCCTTGATTGCTTTCTGGTGTGTTCCAACAATTTAAAAATCATATCCAGCTTTTATTTTTGCTCTCAGTGGGAGGGTGGTCTGCTACAAACTAGTTCTTCCTAGCTGGAGTATGAAATTCTAGATATTTTTATAAATCTATGTTAATGATGACTCCTTCATGTAACTTTTTTCTTATCATCTCATCAGAAATAATTTCTTCCTCCACTAAATTCCTGTGAATATAGTGATTAGTAGGATAGAATCTGGAGCCATTTGAATCAACCTTCACCATGACTTTGGACAAGTTATCCAACTTTTTTTCTCTTAGTTTTCTCATTTATAAGATGCAGATAAAATGTGTACTTATATCACAGTGTTGTTACAAAGATTAAATATGATGGTATATGTAAAACACACAGTAAGCATTACATAAGTGTTAGTTATTGTTAGTAATATTATTAGGAATATGATAACACTTTTCATTAAGTACTTTGTTATTTGAGCGTATATGTACCTGACTAGACTGTACATTTTCTGATAGGAAATGTCTTCTTCATCTTTGTTTATTTCCCAGCCTTGAGGTATGCCCACATAGAATGTCTTTTCATTGCTTTAATGAATGAATATAAAATTAACTGTAGACACCTAGATTGGTTAATTCAATGAAACAAAATGGTAATTTGCTTTGAAAAACCTATGGTGAGGGGAAGAAGTTTAGTTATTGAAATGAGAATTGGATTTGTAGATTTTCCATATCCATTTTAATGCTATTTATCTTCTTAAAGGCAGAAATTGGGTTTTTGCCATGTCTTTATTCTAGCACTTAGCTCAGTTCTTGGTTAATGACAAACACTCAATTAGTGTTTGCACAGAGACTGAAGAAATGATCATTCTGTCTTATTTATTACTACTGTCTTATTTATTACTACTGATTATCTAAAGTTGTCTTACTATAAGTACTTGTTTATTTAGATTTCAACTTATCAGATCTTCTCCAAAATTAAAAAAAACAAGTTCCAATTTTTCTTTGAAGAGTCAGTTTCATTTCTTCTTTGGTGAGCTGTATTCCACTGACTATTTTAAATGCTATTTGTAAATAATTTCCATCAGGCAGGTGTGCTTCTATTATGCTGAACTCTTATCATGCAAGTGTGACCCAGATATCCATAGACCAAATAATTTAAACACTTTCTCACATGCTACAGAATACAATGACAGACTTTTCATATTTTTCTTTTAAGCCAAGATTGTCCTTTTAAACTTTTGATCCTCATCTTTATTTTTCACAACATTAGCCAAAGTCTTATGGATCTTATTTTCTATATGTTGCCTTCTCAGATGTCCTTTGATGACGAAAAGGAAATGTTCAAAGATTTGATCTGGACAACAGAGAACCACATGGCCGTGCAGCTCCTTTTTTCCTCTGCCTTGACCTTACCCTGAAGAAAGCACACCTTTAGGCTCAAACTCTTGAAATTGACTGAAGTGTCTCTTAGGGTACGCTTTAGTCATAGAAAAAAAATCATTTAAATCCCATTGCAGATACAGCATCCCTTTACTTTATAGATTAAAGTGGGTAGTACCATTGGGAAGGGAAAGGGGATCATGAGTACTTGAAGTGTACCACAAATGAGAAGTTTGTGAACAAAGCCTGTCCATGAGACTGAGGTTTGTGTTACATCACTTCTTGAAAGCAATCTGCAAAAAGAAGTACACACCATACAATTGCACCAAAGGAGAAAAATCCAGTACATGCCTCATTATCACCCTGGGAAACGCCAGCACCAGTGGTCTTTCTTTAACCTCTTGATCACCTTTTGACATTTTTCCTTTAAGTCACATAAGCTTTGTGGCTCACACAACAGAAAAATCATTTTTTTTAGTCAATTATAATTGATTTTTGTTTTCTTTCTCACAGGTTTTTGAAAGGAGGAAAATACATGAGAAAAATATTTCTTAGATGAAGAGAGAAAGGAAATATCTGCCATAAAACGACTCACTGCGAAGGTTACTATTTTACTAGACAAGAGAATCAGCAATCTTCGAGTATGTTTTTATAATAAAAATGTTAAGTATTCATTTGTCTATTTGACCAACATTAATTAAAATATGCTATGTGCCAGATACTGAAAAATGGCAAGTGAATTTATATTTGTCATGATGCCGATTTGATCCAAGTTTGCTATAGTCAGCATACAAACTGTAAAACAATGCTATGGGGTGAGATTATATAAACCCTATACTATAGTTTTATAGGGAAATAAAACAAAACCACTCCCAATTATTTCTCACTGCAACTGCTTTTACCATACTACACACCAAATCATAGAGTCTGCTGGTGAATAAATGACGTGCAATCCACTGTCCTTATTTTCATTGGAAACATAGTATCCATTCAGTGATTCTTTTATTCAACAAACATTCTGATTCTACTGTATGCAAGGACAATCTATATGAATACATCCTCCACTTCAGCATATTCTATTCAATATATTGTTGAGGTTATTGGGTCTAAGACAGGGATCAATACATTTATCTATAAAAGACCAGGCAGTAAATATCTTAGGCACCACAGATCACATAGCTCTCTCTTTCAGATGCTGCTGCTATTGCTTTTTCTTCTTCTTCCCTTCCTCTGCCCCTGCCTCTTCCTTCTCCTCTTCAACCTTTTAAACATTTAAAAATCAGTTTTAGCTCATGGGCTGTACAAAAACAGGCATTGGGTGGGATTTGGCCAGCAGACCATAGTTTGCCAGCCCTTGGTCTAAGGGAATGTTTTTATCAAGATATAGGTTGTGTTTAAAACTCACTCTCATCCTCTTTAGGGTCCCTCTGTCACCATAAGTGGAATATTGACCTTCATGTTGCTCTTCCCATCATTCAGTTTCTGCTTCAGTCTCCAGAGGGTAACTGATTAAACTAGGGAACACACATTTATATTTAGGAACCGTTTTTGCAGTGAAACATAATCTTCATGGTTGTAACTCCACCCAAACTGAAGACCCCTTCAATTTTGTGATGCAGAGCAGTTTTTCTCTCTTGATTTAAAATCTCTTTAATGAAATCTAGAGTTTTGATTTTCTTCTCAGATATAGCAATCCTACTCAGGTGATCTTTCATATAAAAGAAACAGTGTGTTTTAAAATATAATTCTTCAGGAACAAAAGCTTGCTATTTTAAAATGTTAATGCCTAACCTCTAGAATCTCTCCTCTAGGATTCCAAAATAGTCTTGAGTCCAGGCTTAGAAAACATAAATAGTAACACACACACACATGCACATGGATTTAGAAAACACACACTGACACAGAGATCAACACATGTTGTGACAATGAAGAAGTAGATTGAATTTTGTATTACCGTTCTTGGAATCAATAGCACTTGTTTAGTGTTATATCTAATATGTGTGTATATGAGTATGCTGTATTATATTAGAATTAGGAATACTAACTTCCTATATTGGTGAGGACACATAGTTATATAATAGACACCCCAAATAGTGATGGTTTTAACAAGATAGGCATTTATTTCTCTCTCACTTAAATGTCCCATTGTAATTAGTCTATGGCTTGTATGGCAGCTCCATAGTCATCTGGGACCCAGGAAATACCTGTTCTTCTGCTTTTTTATCCTCAGGATGCATCCCTCAACCTCATGGTCCAAGATATGACTTCAGCTCACAAAGGGCAGGGGAAGGGTCATATCCCTTTCATAAAAAAGAAATTCCAGAAGCAGCACATCAACTTAACCAGAACTTAGTCTCAAGGTTACAGAAGGGTTGAGAAATACAGTTTTGTAAGAGACGTGAAAACATGTGTTCAAGAGGAGAACAGATATTGAGAAGAAAACAACTGTCTTTCCCTACGGTGATCAGAATGTTTTGAGATCGGTTAGAGACATTTAAAACTAATGGAATTATCTATAAAGGAGAAAACCATAGAGGTACTTTTGACACAATAAGTAGAACAAATAAACAGCCCATTTAAAGCTACTTGCAAATATTCAGTTAAGGCTTAAGAACCTTAATTAGAAGACACTAAATGACAAAATCAATATAATACATTTTTACATTAGCACTAATTGTGATATTTCTAACTAGCATTATCAATGAGAGGAGATATTTGAACTTTGGAGTTCCCCTTATCCAACTTCTTGTTGGTTAGCTGCATCCCCAGTTTCCTTTGGAAGACTCACCTCTACTCCACTGTGTACAGTCTTGGCAGAACTACCAAAAGATGCTCTACTCAATTCATGGGTGTGAGAACTAAGTTAAGCCAATGAAGTTCTCTTCAGATACATTGAAACCAAATCAAAATGACACCAAGTTGGGAGGAAAGATTGCAGTAGTTCATACTGTGGCCTTCTGATGAGCTGTCAGACACATAACATCCCCCACTCCCATTCTATTTGGATCATACATTTATATGCACATTTCTTTATTTCACTGAAACACCCCAAATTATTCCACTGAATTCTCTTTTCATTTGTGTTAGGAAGTTTGTGTCAGGAAGGATTATATCTTGCTACTTACAAACAAAACAAAAATCTGGCTATTTCTGAATAATAAATTGTGTATTGTTTGTGAGCATAAAATATATATATATAAACACACACATATACACACTAATAGGAGTCTTGAAAAAGAGAACAGAATTTATTGTATTGCCTTCTGTTTTATGTGTACTTAGTCTGTTTTGGTTTTCTGCGCATATATGCTGAAGGATGAAATATCCTACTCTAATTATATGAGAAACAATTGGAAGAAGTGCTGATAACCGGGAGAGAAAGCACATGATTTGGTAGATGAGGAAAGGTAAGAGGAAGCATTTTTAGGCCAGATGGACTATCTATCCAGCAGCCAAATGATCTTAGGAAAGTGATTTTTCTGGGTTATACAGAAGTGTAATATTTTTAAAGCTCTTGTTCCTAAGGATAAAATAATGCAATACAAATGAAAACACAATGTGTGTATTAAATGCCTCTGATTATATGAATACTGAGGGCTTTTTTATGTATGTGTGTGTCTTTATTATTGCTCTTGCATTGTCATTTCAAAAAATGAATTTCTAACAGAGCCCTTCTAAAAGGTACTTTAAGCTTAATGGCTACAGCAATTCTAAAAGTGTTCATAGGGTCAAACTGATTCAATTATTTTCATCTAGATAAAAGGAACAAACATTTTTGAGAGTCTACTATGTTGGTTCTTAACCCCATTTGAATATTAGATTCACCAGGGAGCTCTTTAAAATACAGATTTCCAGAACATTTAAGTCCTCCTCCCCATCCTGTGATTTTGATACATCTAGTAAGTGCTAAGGATTGTGCCGTATACATTATACATAAGATTGTACAGAGTAGTGGCACAATTAAAAGGCCAGGCTCTGGGCCCAGATTTCATTCAGATCCTGCTTGAGCACAAATTAGCTAGATAACTTTGGGTAATTTACTTGACCTCATTGTGTTTAGTGTTCTTCTGCTATAAAATGAGGACAGTGTTAACGTTTGCTCCATTTCATTGTAACTTCTATGTGGTTAGCATTCATTACTGTGGATTACATAATAATTGATTTTAAATCCTTATAAAAACTCATTGAAATTACTATTATTTTCATTTTACACATAGGGAAACTGAGGCTCAGAGATGAAAAATGACTTTCCTAAATTTGCCTAGTTGCCACTAAGCTAAGTTACATTAGCAATGATGGAGAATATATGATATAAAATTACTGGGGTGAGCTTTGGTCATGGTGACTTTGGAATGGTTACGGAGTGGCTAGAGAAGCCTAGTAATAAGTCAATTGTGACATGTGGCTCTGGGTCTCAGCAGAGTGGTCATGGCACAAGAATATTCATTTGGGGTCTTTGACATGTAAATCGTGATTGAATACATGAGTGGGAGTGAGCTTATTCAGGAATCATATACAGAGGACAGCAGAAGGCTGGGGGCACAGCTCTTGAGAATGCCTACATTTTACAGAACAAGAAGTCAAAGTTGAGATTAAAAGAAGACTAAGAAGCCAGTAACAATAGCAACCTCTGAGAAAGTGTTAACATAGAAATTTAGAGAGAGAGAAGTTTCAGTAGGGAATGTTGTTTAAAAGTGTTAAATAAACCTGAAGGTTCAAGGGAAAAGGTGTCACATGGTTTGGGAAAAGTAAAGGTTATCTAGGACCTTAGGCAGAACAGTTTCATTAGACTAAATAAGTGGGCATAGCAGGTATGTACACCCCTTCAAGAAGTTTGGTGCTAAAGAGAAAGAAAGAAGATTATAGATAGGGAAAGATACAGATAGGGGCCTAAAAAAAATAATGGGAAATGAAGGTAATGGATTTGTGGCTAAGTGACAATTTTCTCTGACTACTTCTTTTGAACTGAACCACTTCTGAATGAGTATACCATATGTGTGTGTGTGCACACATGCACGTAAATCAAAATTGTAAATACTTTGAAGACTTTGCTCAAAGAGCTTATAAAACGTAATCACCTTGGGTCATAAAATGAAGCTACAACTCAACACTGAGTAGGAAGGTTCTTAATGTGTGACAAATGTTACCAAGTAGAAAGAAGGAAACTTATAGTTTAGTTTAGTTTAAACTTAATTGTATGTAGGAGAAAATTGAAGTCCTTATTTTTATTTAATTCCCAATAGTCTGGGATCCAACAAATTTTGGCAAGACATTGCTATCATCCTACAATGGTTTCAAGTTCATTTTCTTCATTACCGTGTTATTGGAGATTATTTTAAAATTCAATAATTTTATATAACTATGTCAAACACTCAAATTTCTAGAGAATTAATGACTCTTTTTCTAAAATGAATGTATGGAGGTGAAAGCAAAAGGAATTTGTGTTTGAAGAAAAATTGTGAAGTTTTACAGATCATGTACCATACTTCAAGGAGACATGAAGATTCAAGCTTCCTTACTCTTATAGTATCAAAGTATCACATGTAAACAATTTATTTTACACTTTTTCCTTTTTATTTTAAAAGTATTTCTCTATGAGATATGCCTTAGCGGAAATACAACTCAACATAGAGTTACATTCTTTTTTATGATGTATTAGAATCATTCTATTTCCTTTCAGTTCTGTGAACAACAACCTTAATCCAAAGGTGGTGATGAGTAATGAAAATAATATGGGTGTCAGTCCTATTACTAAATGCCACGAGACAGTGGAGGGGGGGGAGGCCTCTGGAACAACTTCACAGAGTAGATACCGATCGCCTCCCCAGAATACACTGACGAAGTTGCAAGCAAGAAAAGAAAGCCATCTACCAAAATGGATGCAACTGCACTTTAAAGAATATGTGTGTAAAAGAAAACATTTTATGTAGGGATATTTGAATGATTAGATCAAACAAATATTTGTCAGCTGTCTCCTACTCAAGGACAAAGGTTGTGACTCAGTACTTGGGGAAAGAAATGTAAAACAGAGTGCTTGGCATCTTTCTGTTGAGTTGTGTGATTAGTTTGTATATCCTCTGAGAGTGGGAACTTACACATTCTTGTATTCCCTTCTCAGAAAGTCCCTTGCCAATATTCCATGCTAAATACATGTTTGCTATTTAGGGAAATGTGGGCATTATAAGCATACAGATGGGAGTGTCTATCCTGACCTCACTAAATACTAGACATATGGGTCTTTGCAAGTTCCTTAAGTGTTCTGAGGTTGATCTGCTTCATTTCTGAATAACAATATATAAGTTGGGGGCTTCCCTGGTGACGCAATTGTTAAGAATCTGCCTGCCAATGCAGGGGACACAGGTTCGAGCCCTGGTCTGGGAAGATCCCACATGCTATGGAGCAACTAAGCCAGTGTGCCACAATTACTGACCCTGCGCTCTAGAGCCCGCAAGCCACAACTGCTGAAGCCCATGAGCCTAGAGTCTGTGCTCCGCAACAAGAGAAGCCCCCTCAATGAGAAGTCCGTGAACTGCAAAGAAGAGTAGCCCCCAATCACCACAACTAGAGAAAGCCCACACGCAGCAACAAAAACCCAACGCAGCCAAAAATTAATTAATTAATTAATTAATTTTTTAAAAAAAACAGTATATACGTTGAAGGTTTGTTGTGAGGTGTAGATAATGCAACAATTGTGAAATAATGCTATCTCAATATAATGTTTAAGACTGATGACATTGAATAAACATTAGTTCTATCCTTTTCTTCACTTTGTGATTTGTTTTTATACTCAGTTTTTGATTTCCTGTGAAAACTCAGTGACTTGCATTAATGTCCCTGATTCTGACCTGGAGCAGTCCCCCATTACTGATTCTTGCTTTCTGAGTTCAGGTCTCACATATGTCACAAACAGCCATGATCCATGCCCCCAGGCCCACCCCAGTTCCCTCATTTCCAGGACACTTCACTGCAGGAGCTCTTCCACCACTCCATCTATTCTGACTTGCTCCAAGCTCCTCTCCAGTCTTGACCCAGCCTTCTGCGTACTGACACTAATGCCAGGCCCTGGCCTTAACTTCCCACTTCTCACATTGCTTGGTGCCTTCCTGGCCCGCTCTGTGAATGTCTTCCTTTACCATCAATTCCATTCCACATCCATAACCTTCCTTAAAGTGCAGTTCAAATATTACCTCTTCCAGAAAGGCTACTCTGATCTTAGAAACAAAGAACAAATTAACCCTAAACTCTCATCTGGGAGGTGACCCATTCCCCTCAGATTTTGGATGTGTCATTTTTACCAGTCAGGGAGGACCTCTGTGGACTTTGATGCTTGGAAGATTAGGGATTAGATCCAGGGTCAGCAATCCTGTGTAACCCTGGGCTAGTTACTTCACTTCCTTGGGGCTTAATTGCCTTATAATGAAAATGGAGAGAACACTTTCCTTACAGGGTCTCTCTGAGGATTAAATGAGATGATACAGGTAAAACATTTAGCAGAGTTCCTGAGATAAAATAAGTCCTTAGTCAATGGTTATTGCTGTTAATGGGTTTTTATGTGTGTGTGTGTGTGTGTGTGTGTGTGTGTTTTATTACTTCTCATATTACCTTGCATTTGTCCATATGTTTAATCAATGTTGAATTGTCATAATTTCTCAAAGAATGAAACTTTATATGTGTCCTTTGTAAATCCAACTCTTGTCTTTCCTGATTAGATACCTAATATGTTGTTGCTATACATATGTTAAGGCTGAATAATTTCATAATGGATAGATGAATGATCCAGTTTATATCTACAAATGAAATTACTATTTTTATTGTCATGTCTAAGTACTATCAATCAGAGCTCATAAAATGTACAACCCCTAAAACTGAGCAGCTGAATCTTGAGACGATGTGAAGATGGCCTTTGAAAGTAAGATTTATTTATATCTGAATATTATTTTATTTTGATATTGTCTGTATTTATTTCACTAATACTTTATTTGTTGATATTTTACAACACTCTAAAATTTTTTAACAACCAAATTTTTTTAAATGTATGAGTAAGATAAGACATATATATGTATACAAACATATACATATATATTTACAACAGTAATATTTAAAATAACTTATTTGGACTTTTTATTTTTTCATTTGAATCCAGCTTCATCCAAACACCTGCTAAAAATGCAAAAGGACGTTGTCACATACACACATCATGGAGATAAATAGAAAAATGAAAGGAGCAGTAGTTTCCCTCATATACTCCACCACTCCCATCTGTTATACAAGAGACATTCAGAGAAATGGGCCTTAGCATCCAAATACTGATGTTTTAGTAGGAAAAGTCATACAGTTCCTGACACAGAAAGTAGAGCTAGTGAGATTTCTACATAGTATGTATCTATATAGTATATGTATCTTAGCTTTTGTGCATCACCCATTGTTCTTGGGTGAGTTGTTAGTAAATGACTATATGCCTCATCTATTTTTATTAGATCAATATCTCCTATTTCACACTTTGAGCTCCTAGAGGTAACAGCATGGAACCTATATGACAGGTAAAAATGGAATTCCATTTTTATTGTTGTAAAAAGGAAAAGAGGGAGAAGGAAATACTAACGGGATTAATACATACTGTAATTGTTTATTAAGTGAATCAAAATGGTGAATACTGTATGCTAAATATTAAGTAGCAAATAATAAGTGACCATGAGCATATTTCTCACTAAACCTTAGATTTACAGGACTTCCAGCTCATATAATTAGGCTCCAGTTGTGGGAAATAGCCTGTCCTTGCAATTCAATGTTTATGATGTTAGATAAATGTTTAGAAGTGTCTTCACCCCAAAGACGTGATGAAGATGACCTGTTCAAAATGAGAAAACTTATCAGTTCCATGAGCCAAATCCAGCCTATAACCTGCTTTTGTATCATTCATGAGCTAAGAGTGATTTTTACATTGTTAAATGGTTGAAAAAAAAAGCGAAGATTTTATGGCACATTAAAAATATATGAAATTCAGGTTTTGGCTTTCACAGAGTTTTATTGAGATATAGACATATTCATTCCTATACAGATTATCTATGACTGTTTTCATGCTACAGTGACAGAGTTGGCTGGTTGTGACAAAGAAATATGCCTGCCAAGCCCTTTACAGAAAAAAATCTCTGACCTTTCTTTAGAGCAATGCGTTAGTGCTAAAGAACTTCTGTGCTTTGAGCTAAAACTCAACTTTAATGGTCAAAGTTTTGAACCATTAAAATAATATTTAATGTGGCATTTTGCACAAAGCTCTTTTATTGATACATCTTATTCTCTTGGATTATTTTACACTAGATGTTGTCTGCAGGTCCTAAGCACATATATGAAGCTGTGACACCATTAAATTACCCAGGTAAAATGCCTCAACATTGCCAAAGACTGACCAGCTAGAGCTACCCATAGCTGTATAGCAGGGCAGTAACACACTTAATCTTTTTGAAATATATCAGAACCACCAAAGAAAAGCTAAGTTAGTTTTTCATGAAATTGATGACAGAAGATACTGACATCATTCCATAAAAAGCCTCCCACACTGGATAAGTGCCATTACAGAAGCTACATTCAGCATTGGTGTCAATTGACACTGAAGTATTACAATGATAACAATATTTAGTGAGCAGGCAACATTTAGATTTCATACCTGCTCAATCACTTGGCTCCCAGTTTGACACCACTAAGTATATTCTTGTGAATCATCTTTCCTAATTAAAGATATATTTTCCAATCCATAAAATGGGAGTATAATTATCTATTTACTGTGTTAACATCCTAAGTTTAACTATATATATAAAGCATCCAGCATACTGTCTGGCACACACCATAGTGTTTAATTGTTAGTTTCATTCTTATTCCACAATTTTATCTGGGTTCCCTGTAATGCATCAATCAGCTGTGTAAAATCTTTCAGAATTCCAGAAACATTTTTTCATTTCTCCAGAAATATTAGTTAGTTTCCCAAGACCGAGTTGTTATACCAGTACGTCAGTGGTAATATTCAATGGTAAGAAAAACACATTACAATTCTTAGTAGAACTTAGAAACATATGAAGGCACACAAATTGCTATAAAGTAATTTAAGCTACCACAGGAAGTAGGGTATAAACGATGCACACAGATTGGTTATGATTTACAAGTATGCTGTGTTTTACAAATTTTGTGGCAATGTCAATGATTTACATTTGAGAACACATTTTCCAAAAGAGATGATAATATGTGTGGAGGTTTAGGTCATAGGTTACATAGGTCTAATTATTTCATTTATTTTTTTTCAACAAATATTTAATAAGTATCTACTATGTGTAAGATACCAGGTATTCAAATATGAAAGAATAAAATATAAAATAGTGAGCCATTATGTAAATTAACCTATAGACTCAACTAATTCATATATAAATACATATTGTAATGAGGCCTATCAAGAATAACAGCAGTGCTAAAAGAGAAGACTGTTGAGCCTTTCTATGATGCTGTACTTAGGGCTTTAGGAAAACTTCTTTGGGGAAATAGCATGTCAGCTAAGAAACAAAAGATGAGTTAGCCAGTTGAAGAGTTGGGAAGCATGAGATAGCTCTGCCCTGCCAAATCCACCCTTCTCTCTGCTCTGTACAGCAAGAGGTCGATCCATAGGGACTGCCTTAATGGGTTCCCTTGTCCTCTGGCTTCTTAGTTCCTTTGGCCAGCGGGAGATAGGATAATATAGGGTGGGAAAGAATGAGTTTAGGTATTTGTTCCCCTAATTTTCTCTCCGTTGTGTTATAGTGGGTGACTGTGCTCTTCTACTAAAAACTATATAGCTCTTGTCCGTTACCCTTTTCTATACAACTATCCTTTCTAGTTCTAGTATTCATTCCTTCCCATTGCCCTTTCAGGCCTAGGAATAGTAACAGCCTCCCACTCTTACTAACCCTCTGGTCCTTCAGTTGGTGGCATGGAAGGAAGTACACCAGAACAACAGACATTGGCAGAACAAATGGCTATGTCAATTGATTACTTTGACAACAATAATGATTATAATGGTTATGAGATCAGCTGGAGACTTCAGATGACCCCATAAAGATTACTCAGGAAAAAAAATTTCTAAATCTGAATCAGAGCTGAAAGTCATAAAGCCCTAATAATAGCGCTGAAGGGTCTCTTATCTTCCATAGTCACAGGTAAAGTACTGATGTAAACTAAACCCAAGGCCTGGTTATAAGGGCTGTAGCATGGCAGCACAGACTCAGGGCTTAACTGTCTTGTGCTAAAATCAGAGTACTAGTGGAGAAGGAGTAGAAACTGAGTGAAGTCTATTATGGTAGAAAATGCCAAATGAATCCCATGGAACTTCCCACCTTCCTCCACGGATCTGTCAAGAAAAGTAAACCAAAAGAAATTTTGCATTCCCCAAGGCATTATAGAGATTAGCAAAGCCTCCAAAAAGACAAAGTATTCCTATAACATCCCAATCTCTTGTGTCTAGTTCACAAAAAAAATGGGTCATGGAAAATGAAAGTCGATTATCACAGACTTAACCAGGTGGAGATACCAATCATAGGTGCGTTTCTGGGTGTGATATCTCTCATGGAGCAAATCAACCCAGCCCCTGGCAGCTAGCATGCAGCAATTGACCTGACTGACCTGGCTTTTTTTCTATATCTTTCAGCAAAGATAATCAGAAGCAGTTTACCTCCACACGTACAACAGTGTAAACTTATGGTCTTGTCTCAGGGTTATGTCAACTCTCTTGTGCTGTCATAATTAGCCCTGAGTCCCCTTGATATCCCATAGAACATGACACTGGTTCATTCCATTTGTGACTTTATGCTAACTGAATCTAATGAACACAAAGTGACAGACACTTTAGATGCCTTAGTAAGACATACGCATGCCAGAAGGTAGGAAATAGGACTATGAAAATTTAGGAGCGTACCACATTCAGAGGGTCCAATAGTCTAAGGACTGTCAGGATATTCTCTCCATAGTGATAAATAAGTTGCTCCAAATTGTATTGACCACCATGAAGAAAGTGGCACACTTCTTGCTGAGTTTCTTTGTGTTTGGGAAGAAACATAAACCTTATTTGGTAATTTGCTAGGCTTCTCAGTTTCTTCTGTGTGCAAGTTGACCTTTTCATTGAATTATGACTTTTTGGACACAGTGACATTGAAATTGTCTGTGGCCGACAGGGATATCATATGAAGCTTTGCACAAGTCCAATAGGTGAATCACAGCTCAGACCACAAAGATTTGGGAAGGAAGCAATGCCCTTATGCTAGCTACAATTCTTCTTTTGTAAAGGAGCTCTTGACTAGCTATTGGGCTCTGGGCCTGCCCAAAATTTTGTCTATGGAACCCTAGTGATTTGTAATCAATAGACTAGATGTTATCTGATTAATCAAACCAACAACTTAGATGTGCATTATAAGCATTGCACTGTAAAAAAGAAATGATATATTCAACTTGGTTGCCCAAACAGATTTGGAAGGCACAAGTTAACTTCATTGGCTGGTGGCTCAGATCCCCAAGGTACTTCTACAGCTTTATCAGCTCTCCAACAACCCACATGTGGAACTGCATAGGGCTTCCCTACTCTATGACCAATAAAGGAGAAGAGAAAACAAAACTATGGCTTATAGGTAGACCTGCTTAATATGCTAATTTAAGCTAGAAGTCGATAGTGACCTTAATATAGTCCAACTCGGGGGTAGCCTTGAAAGACAGCAATGAGGGTAAATATTTCCTATGGCAGAAATTGAGGTAGTACATCTGATTGTCCACTGTGCATGGAAGGAAAGGTAGAATTAGGTGCAAATATATACTGATTCATGAGCAGTGGCAACAGGTTGTCTAAATGGTCAGGGACATGGAAAGAATTAAGTTGTTAGAGTAGTGATTTATGAGAGAGTTTCATAGAGAACTTCTTTTAGAAAGAATACAAAGTGTGAGATTTTTTCCCACAGGAACAAATCCACCGTGGAGAATGCTTTCAATAGTCAGATGCACAAGGTGTTGTTCCCTGTGGCTATCAGTAAGTGTCTTTCTCCAGGCACCCCCATGCTTGCTCAAATGACTGACGTACAGAGTATTTCTGAGGAGCAGGGTCGAGTGCTAGTCATGGGTTCTGTAACATGAATTTCCCCTCATAAAGCCTGATCTTAATATCACCATGCCAAGTGGGCCACCTGCCACAAGCAGCTCCATGTGACACCATTCCTCAGCAGGCTGGCCTGCTTCCTGGTGGAAGGTGATTAAAATAAACTTTTCTGTCATGAAAGAGAGAGTGACTTGTCCTCATAGACATAGGCTTATATTTCAGATACAGAAATCCCTTTATTGTCCACAGCACTTTACCAATACCATCCTTCCAGATACCTTATCTACAGCCATGGCATTCTGCACAATATAACCTTACAAGGAGTGACACCATTTACAACGAAAGATATATGCCAATGGACATAGGCCTACATAATTCACTGGCTTTACCATGTCTCCCCATCAGAAAGCAGATGGATAAACAGAATGGTGGAATAGCCTGCTGAAACCACAATTACGGCATCAGCTAGAAAACAACATCATGGGAGGCTGGGATTCTAGCACAGAGGAGGAAGTATATTCTTAAACTAGCAGCCAATACTTAGTACCACTCTCCCATGGCCAGAATCAAGTTTTAGAGGTGAAAATGGTCCCTCTCAGTATTATATCAATAAACTACCAAAGAAAGTTTTTCTTCCCTTCATATTTGTTTTGGGGAATGTTAGTGTGTAGTAGAGGAAAGTTGGTGTCCAGTAGTGGAACTTTGTATCCACCAAGACACACAGTTATAGCCTCATTGAGTTAAAAGCTGAGACTGCTTCTAAAATTTCAGACCCTCATGACATGTAACAAACAGACAGAAAGAGTGTCACTGCATAGTCTGTGATGACACATCATGATTAAAAGTTGAAATTGGGTTACCGTTACCCTTTAGGTACAAACTATGAATGGAGCCAGATAATACACTAAGGCATCTACATATTCCTTGTGCTCAATAATTCTGAACTATGGAAAACTAGGACAACCCAATAAATATGGAATCACCAAGGATTCAGAGCCTACAGATGTGGAGGTTGGGCCATCCCACCAAATAAGCAACACTATTCAGCTGAGATGGATAATAATGGAAACATAAAATGGGCTGTGGAAGAAGGCAGCTACCTTTATCAACTTAAGCCTCATGTCTAACTATAGAAGCAGAGGATATAGTAGTTATGTTTTATGTTAGTTAGTTGCTTCTCTTGCACCCATTTCCTCCCTCCACACCCCCCCACTCCCTCCTGCTGTTACCTTATATGAATAACACTGGTGGTGGTTAAACATTACTTTCCAGGTAGGATTTTGATTGCATTGACCTACTCTATGATGAGACATTAGTTCAGGGGGGACATTTTGGGTGTCTCCTGTAGTGGGGAAACAAATATTTCACCTGGACAAATGAGGAGAGGTTGCTGAGAGGCAAATGTACTTGTCTGTGCTGGGTATCTTCCGTCTGACCTTCTTGTTCTTGCTTCACCTTTCTACCTGGGCTATGTCCCAGGTATGAATTGCATCAACAAGCTCCTTTGCTTTCTGGTTTCCATTTGGGTTCCAACTGAACAGGAGTTTAAGGGGAAACAAGAGGCAAAAATTGGGATTTTTCTTTTCTCTGCTTATTCCTTATTGTACCACAACTTTCAGGGACTATGTTCCTCTAAGGTCATAGTTCTTGTCCTGTGGTCTTTTCTTATGGCTACAGTTGTCTTTCCATCTCAAGATTCTGTTAATCTCTCACTCCCCTTGTTCCTTCAAATCTTTGGGTCACATTAAATCATATGCATATGTGGACAATTGATTTAAGACATGTGGAGTATTGCTAAATAGTGTGAGAAAGATGCTCTTTCAGTCAATGATGCTTCATTCATTGAATATCAATCTGGAGAAAAATAAAACTTGACCCTTAGCTCAAACCATACATAAAAATTGATTCTAGGTGAGTAGTTGACCTAATTATCTAGAACATAACATTATCATGAACTATAAGTAAGAAGATATATTTTTAACCAAGTAACCAAGAAACACTAACCAAAAAGGAAATATCAAATATTAACTGCATTAAAATTAAGAATTGTATTCATTAAAATACATTATAAATTAAACTATACAGATTGAGAAAACATTTTCAACATATATAGCCAATAAAGGACACTTATCTGAATATATTAAAACTCTTACAGATCTAATAAAAAGACAGCACAATAGAAAAATAAGCAGGGGCCTCAACAGGCACTTTCAAAGGAGGTTATCTAAATGACAATACAATATAAAAAGGCGCTCAACTTTGTTGTGAAAAATGCATATGAAAACCATAGTGTGATACCATTGTAACCAAGCTAGTATGACTAAAGATATTTTTTAATGACAATACTAAGTTTTGGCAAGGACATAAGGCAATGGAAATATTTATATACTCCTGATGGGAGTATCAGCTGATATAACTACACTGAAAATTCTTTGGCATTATCAACTAAAATTGAGCAGACATAAATCCTGTGTCTCAGCAGATCACTCCTATGTATAATCCAACATAATTGCATGTTTGTAAGAAACAAAACACATGTTCAAGAACATTAACAGCAGCAATTTTTGTAATATTCTAAAAACAAGAAAATAACCAAATGTCACTGAATAAATAAATTGTTGTATACAAGCATACCTGGGAGGTACTGTGGGCTTGATTCCAGACCACTGCAAAAGAGTGAATATCACAGTAAAGCAAGTCAAACGAATGTTTTGGTTTTCTAGTACGTATAAAAGTTATGTTTACACTATACTATAGTCTATTAAGTGTGCAATAGCATTAGGTCTGAAAAATACAATGTAAAAATCTTAATTTAGAAATACTTTTTTGCTAAAACATGGAAACCATCATCTGAGCCTTCAGCATGTCATAATCTTTTTGCTGGTGGAGGATTTGAAATATTGTGAGAAATACCAAAATGTGACATAGAGACATGAAGTGAGCAAATGCTTTTGGAAAAATGACACCTGCAGACTTGCTGGACATAGGACCACAAACCATTTATTTCTAAAAACTGCAGTATCTGTGAAGCACAATAAAATGAGGTATGCCTGTATTCATTCAATGGAATAGTATACTGTAACGAAATGAACAAACTAAAGGTACAGGGATAAATTTACAAACATAAAATAAAGCAAGAGAAGCCAGACAAGAATACATGATTTCATTTGTGTGGAATTCAGAGAACAATTAAAACTATAGTGTTTAGGAATATAGGCTTAAGGAAGTGTTTACCCTATAAGGCATGATAATGATTACCTTTACAGGATAGTGAGTAAAAGGTGGCATCACTACCAAACTTACAGAAATAAAAAGTATCACATGGAAATACCGTAAACAATTATATGTCAATAAATTAGATAATTTAGAGGAAATGGACAAATTCCTAGAAACACAAATTACCAAATCTGACTGAAGAAGAAATAGAAAATTTGAGTAGACCTCTAACAAATAGAATGAATTAGTAATTTTAAAACTTCCCACAAAGCAAAGCTCAGAACCAGATAGCTTGACTGATGAATTCTATCAAACATTTAAATGGGAATTAATACCAATCCTTCACAAACTTTTCCAAAACATAAAGGAAGAGGGAACATTTTCAAACCCATTCTATGAGGCCAGTATTACCCTGATACCAAAACCAGACAAAGATATCACAAGAAAAAAAAAAATCCCATATACTTCTCCCCTGACCCATATCAGAGGTACAGCCAACAAGCCACACAACCAGAATCTAGAGCATAAAGTGCCTAGGTCAGAGCATACCTTCCTCCTCTGCTCCACCCCCACAGGCCTCCCCTCCTCCTTCTAACCTTTGGGGGTTGAAAACCCCCGGCACCCTGTGCACTCTTTGCAGCCATGAAGGTCCTTGGGAACCCGTACAAGAAAGACATACTGAGCAATAACATGCAGAACGAGGGAAGGCAGAGAGCACCTAATGCCACCTATCAGGCTCACCATGTCAGCAGGAACAAGAGGTCAGGTGGTAGAGACCAGAGGCGGCTTTTTTTTGGTTGCACAGTTTGGCTAACAGGCTTATCTGGAGCAGGAAAAACCACGGTGAGCATGACTTTGGAGGAATACTTGGTTTGCTAGGCTATCCGTGCTGTACTTTGATTGGTGACAACGTTCATCAAGGTCTCAGTAAAAACCTTGGCTTTAGTATTGAAGAGAGATGAGAATGTTCGTTGAGTTGCAGGAGTTGCTAAGCTGTTTTACAGGTGCTGGCTTAGTGTGCATTACAAGTTTTATATCACCTTATGCTCAAGATCACAATAATACAAGGCAAATTCGGGAGGGTACAAGTTTGCCTTTTTTTTTCTTTTTCCGGCACGCGGGACTCTCACTGTCGCGGACAGCCCTTTCCCCCGCCCCGCGCTGTGGAGCACAGGCTCCGGACGCGCAGGCCCAGCGTCCATGGCCCATGGGCCCAGCCGCTCCGCACCATGCGGGATCCTCCGGGACCGGGACACGAACCCGTGTCCCCTGCATCGGCAGGCGGACTCTCAACCACTGAGCCACCAGCGAAGCCCACAAGTTTGCCTTTTTTTGAAGTATTTGTTAAATGCACCTCTGCATGTTTGTGAACAGAGGTTATCAGAGGACTCTAATAAAAAGCATGGGCTAGAGAAATTAAATGTTTCACTGGGCTTGGTTCTGAACATAAAAAACCAAAAGCCCCTGAATTGATGCTGAAAACAGACTCCTGTGACATAAATGGCTGTGTGCAGTAAGAATTATGGAACTTCTTTGGGAATGGGATATTGTACCTGTGGCATCTTGTGTGTGCCAGAAAATAAACTTCATTTGGCAAAAACAGATGGAGAAACATTATCAGCATTAAAAATTAATAAAGTGGTTGTGCAGTGTGTGCAGGTTTTGGCAAAGGATTGGTGCATCTCACTGAACGGCTTTATGAGAAATGGGGAGTACTTGCTCTGCCTTCATTTTGATTATCTTCTGGCTGGGGACATCATTAATTTGTCAGTGCCTATATTTCTGACAGCTACTCAAGAAGATAAATGCTGGACATCTGGACAGCTTTTGCTCTGATGTAGGAAGGTCACTGTGCAGCTCTTCTTCTTCACAATCCAGAGCTTTTTTTTTAACACAGGAAGGAGGAACACTGTACTAGACAGTGAGGAACAACATTCAGGACCGCCCCTACATCAAGATTTGTTTTGGAACAAGGAGATTGGCTGACTGAAGGAGATCTTCAAGTCTTTGACCAAATTTATTAGAATGGTGATCTTGATCAGTATTGTTTCACTCCTACTGAGCTAAAGCAGATGTTTAAAAATATGAAGGCTGATGCTGCCTTTGAATTTAATTATGAAACTCAGTCCACAATGGACATGCTCCATTAATACACGATACTCAAAAGCAACTTCTAGAAAGAGGCTTATAGGTGCCCTGTCTTTCTCCTTCACCCTCTTGGTGGCTGGAGAAAAAATAATAATGTTCCTTTGAAGTGGCACAGGAAGCAACAGGCTGTAGTGCTAGAGGAATCCTGAAACAACAGTGGTGGCCATCTTTCCACATCCCATCATGGACCAACTGAGGTCCAGTAGCATTGCAGAACACTGATGGTCGCAGGAATCAACTTTTATACTGCTGGGTGAGACTCTGCTGGCATGCCTCATCCAGAAAACAGGGAAGGGTCTTTATGAGTCAACTCATAACAGCAAAGAGATAACAATGGCCCTTGGCTTAATCACCTTGGAAATAGTTTCCCTTCAAGTTACAGTTTACAACAAGGAAAAGAAGCGTGTAGACTACCATGACTCTGAACACCATGAAGACTTTGAATTTATTTCAGGAACACAAATGTGCAGACTTGCCCAACAAGGCCAGAAACATCCTGAAGTGTCAAGACTCCCAAGGCCTGGACCGTGCTGATAATACTGCAGACGCTTGGAGAAACCTTAAGCTGTTAACCCAGTCACTCTATCTTTGACACTTCACTAAGTAACAGAAGGGACCAATAGTTACTGTTGGCATTTCTTTGTAGTGGTGTCTGTCTGGACACCCTTTCTAAAAAACAGACCGTTTTCCTTAATTAGCATCAGTTTTGGTCTGCCCTATGAGTTTTGTTTTGAACTTGTGTGGTACACTGCTAAGTTTAATATATCTTTTCCAGTTACTATGGTTAATATACCTTTAATACAATTTGAAAATCTTGTCTTTTTATTTTATATTTATGCTTCTGTCTCATGACTTTTTCAAGCTGTGATATTAGTTGTAATCAATAATATACATATTGAATCTTACTTTTTATCTCTGAAAAAAAATCCACTAGAAAATAAATTTGGCTAGACCTTATTTGGGGGACTTTACAAGACATCTATAGCAATTAGATTTTTGTTTCGGCATTGAAAATATAAGTTACTTTCTTTATTCCTTCCTTCCAATCAGCTGTGGATCTTTCAGCTGTTATAATCTAAATATTCTTATGATCTGCATAAACTCTGAGTAAACTTTCTTTATTCAGTAAAATTAAACATTTTGGTTTCTTTTTGTTAAAAAGTGAAGCAAACCAAAGATGAATATCCCCTATGAATATAGATGCAAAAATTCTCAACAAAATGCTAGCAAACTAAATACAGCAATAAACAAAAAAGGTGACAGTGACCAAGTAGAATTTATCCTAGGAATGCAAAATTAGTTTAACATCAAAATTAATTAATGTAATACATCACATTAATATCATAAAGGAGAAAAATCCTACAGCCATCTTAATAGATAACAAAAAAACTATTAAAGAAAATATAACATCCTTTCATGATAAAAATGTTCAACAAACTACAAGAGATCTTCCCCAACTTGACAAAACATTAATGATGTTATCCACAGATACCATCATATTTAATGATGAAAGACTGAACACTTCCCTCTTAAGATCGAGAACAAGATAAGGATATTTGTTCATGCCTCTCCTACTTAACACTGTATTGAAGATTCTAGCCAAGGAAATTAGGCAAGAAAAAGAAGTAAAAAGCATACAGATTGGAAAGGAAGAAGTAAAGCTATCTCTATTTGTAGATGACATCATCTTGTATATAGAAAACCTTAAGGAACTCACGCATACACACACACACACATACATACATGCACACACTTACTAGAACTAATAAGCAAGTTTAAGAAGGTTACAGAATATTAAATCAATATACAAAAATCAATTGCATTTCTATACACTAACAAGGAACAACTTTCAAATGAAATCAGGAAAGCAATTCTCTTTACAATAGCATCAAAAAATAAATTATTAGGTATATATTCTTTAAAAGTACAAGATTTGCACACTGAAACTACAAAGCATTGTTGAAAGAAATTTTAAAAGATCTAAATAAGTGGAAAGATACTTTATGTCCATCAATCAAAAGATTTAATATCAAGCTCTCAATAATCCCCAAGTTGATCTACAGATTCAATGTAATCCTTATTAAAATCCCATCTAGCTTGTATACAGAAATTGCTGAACTGATCCTAAAATTTAAACGAAAGTCAAAGGTCCCAGAATAGACCACACAATCTTAAAAAAGAAAAATGAAGTTGGAAGACTCACATTTTCTGATTTCAAAATTTACTAGGAAGCTATAGTAATCAAGACAAGGCAGTGTGGTACTAACAAAAGAATAGATCAATAGACTAATGTCACAATATGAGAATCCAGAAATAAATCCTTATATTTATAGTCAATTGATCTTTGACAAGTGTGCCAAGGAAACTAAGTGGGGAAAGAACAGTCTTTTCAACAAATTGTCCTGGCAGTACTGGATACCTACACACAGAAGAACAAAGTTGGTCCTTCAGTTCATAAAATAGAAAAAAAATAACTCAAAATAGATTATAGACCTAAATGTAAGAGCTAAAACTCTAAAACTCTTAGAAGAAAACATAGGAGTATGTCTTTGTGACCTTGGGTGAGGCAATTGTTCCTTAGATATGAAACCAAAAGCACAAGCAACAAAAGAAAAAATAAATAAATTATGTACATTGAAATTTAAAACTTTATTCTGTCAGTGATACCATCAAGAAAGTGAAAAGACAGCACACAAAATGAGAGAAAATATTTGCATATCATATATAAAAGAGATTTGTATCCAGAAAATATGCAGAACTCTTATGATTCAAAAATAAAATGAACAACCCAATTAAGAAATGAGCAAGGAATCTGAATATTTCTCCAAAGAAGACACGCGAATGACCAATAAGCACATCAAAAGATGCTTGACATTATTAGTCATTAGGGAAATGCAAATCAAAACTACAGTGAGAAATACCCACTAGGATGGCTATACTCAAAAAGACAGATAATAACATGTGTTGAGGAAGGTGTAAAGAAATTAGAGGCTTCATATATTGATGGTAGTAATGTCTAGCCACTTTGGAAAACAGTTTTGCAGTTTCTCAAAATGTTAAATATAGAGTTATCAATATGACCCAGTAATTCCACTTCCAGGAGTAAACCTAAGGGGAATAAAAACATATACTCACACAAAAACTTGTACATGAATGCTTATAGCAGCATTATTCTTAATGGCCACAAGATAGAAAAAATCCAAATGTCTATTAACCAATGAATGGATAAATGAAATGTGGCACATCCATAAAATTCAAGATTCTTTGGCCATAAAAAGGAATGAAGTATTGGTACATGCTACAACATGGATGAACCTTTAAAACATTGCTAAGTGAAAGACGCCAATTACAAAAGACCACATGTTACAATACATAGTTTCACCTGCGTGGAATATTTGGATTAGCCAAATCTATAGAGACAGAAAGTAGATAAATGTTTACCTAAGACTGGGGGTAAGGGAGTAAGGAAATCATAGGAGCAAATATGGAGTGACTGCTAGTGAGTATGGGGTTTCTTTTAGCAACAGAGTTTGTTCTAAGAATTACATTTTGGTGATTGATACAACCCTGTTAATATACTAAGGATATCAAATTTTACATGTTAAAAGGGGTAAATTTGATGGTATTTGAATCATATAAATAAAGCCATTAAATCTTGTGTACAAAATTCAAGGGAACTCAGTGACTAGCTAGGAGTTTGTCAGGAAAAAATATAATAAAACAAATAAGAGGGCTTCCCTGGTGGCGCAGTGGTTGAGAGTCCGCCTGCCGAGGCAGGGGACACGGGTTCGTGCCCCGGTCCGGGAAGATCCCGCATGCCGCGGAGCGGCTGGGCCCATGAGCCATGACCGCTAAGCCTGCGTGTCCGGAGCCTGTGCTCCGCAATGGGAGAGGCCACAACAGTGAGAGGCCCGCATACTGCAAAAAAAACAAGAATTAAGTGAGGGAAGCAGCATGTCTAAATATTTTGAGAAGCAACAGAGTTTGGCATAGTTTAAGAATGACCAGATCAGAATCCCTTAGGCCATGGAAAGAAGCTTTAGTAGTATTCTAAATAATAGAAATCTATTAAAAGGCTTTAAAATTATCACTGGCTACAATGTGGAAAATGGATTGAAGGACAGAAAGAGCAGAAATTAGAATAGAAAGGAATCAACTGCAATAGACAAGTCTCAAGATTATGAGGGTTGGACTGGAGTAAGGCAGTAGTGACACAGAAATGAATTAATTTGATAATTATTCTGGAGGCAGAAAGCATAGGGCTTGGTAATGTAGTGAATGTTGTTTGCCTGAAGATAAGGAAAAGGTGAGAAACATGACTCTGAGTTTTTTGGTTAGTGTAACAAGATGAATGGTTGATTCAACAGCAAGAAAGAGAACACTGGAGAAGACGCAGTTTGTAGAGGAGGGTTTGGAGAAAGATGATCATTAGTATACAAGTAAATCTATTGAATTTAAGGACTAAAGTTGAAGTAGACATGTCCAGAGACATGAGATGAATTTGTGCTCAAGAGAGAGACAGAGAGAGAGACAGACAGAAACTGGAGGTCCTGAAAAACTTTGTTTTTTTCCCTGGTAGTTTTGTTCCATTTCCCCAGATCTGTCCAATAATTCCCATTCTCCAATTGTATCTTTTTATTCCTTGAAACCAAAGAATCTTTGAATAAAAATCAAGATATTTGTCTGTTTTCAGTCTCTCAGAGTCAAAGTATCCATGTAGTATTTGTAATAGAAATGTTTCAATAACAAGTGACAAAAAATAAAATAAAAATCTCTAAACTCAAAATGACTTAAACAACAAAGAGGATATTGATTTAAATAATGGAAAAGTCAGAATATGAGGCTTGATCTCACACCTCAAATGAAATCTCCAAGGATCTTCTCTCTCATATCCTCTCTACTGTGGTTTTCTGATGGCTGTATCCCCATGCCACCCTGGTAGCCCTCTGGGAGTTCCAGCTTCTTCTGATAGTTTCAGCAGAATGTTTGCAGCAGTTCTAGATGTCATATCTTCATACTCAGGGAACTGAGAGTCTCTTACACTAGCTGTTGTACATCAGTTCCTTTCACTGGCCTGAACATCCGTGTCCCTAATCCAACCACTGTGACAGGATTACAATGCCGATCTTCCTTAATTTGTGATGGGATTACATCCCATCCATCAGAACTTGAAAACCTCAAAGTTGAACTGCATTTAATACATCTAACCTAAGAAACATCATAGCTTAGCTTAGCCTATCTTAAACATGGTCAGAAAGCGTATGTAAAAATTAATAAACAGAAACTTCAATTAAATAGAGTTGGGAGACCAGAAAGGGGAGCTTTCATGCCTTGAGGCCCTACCCAGGTACAAAAGGAAGAAGAAAGACTTCTCTTATTTCCTGGAAAGGACTCAGCCAATAAACAGCCAAGGACTCTTTGTTTACTATAGCCCTCCCCAACTTCCTTTTCTCCTCTATAGAAGTGTTCCCCCTCCCTTGTTGGGGGAGACATGAGGGAGGGGAGCAAGTGGTGCTTGCAAGTGGTTTGCCATCTTTGCAGACTCCGAATTGCAATTCTCTGCTTATCTGAACCCATCTTTGCTGGAGAAATATATGAAAGTCTATTTCAGGTCAACACTTACATTAGCCTACAGTGGGCAAAATCACCTATCTCAAAGCCTATTTTATAATAAAATAATGAACATCTCATGTAATGTATTGAATACTGTACTGAGAGTGAAAAAGAGAATGGTTGTATAAGCACAAAACGGTGGTAAGTATATCAGTTTTTTACCCTCAATACTTCCCAGCAACATGAGGAAGTATTGTACCACATATGACTGGCCTGAGAAAAGATCAAAATTCACAATTTGAAGTATGGTTTCTACAGAATGTGTATAGCTTTTGCACCATCGTAAAGCCAAAAAATCTTAAGTCAAACCATTGTAAGTCGAGGACCGTCTGTACTCTGATTTTGGACAACAAAGAGTCACCCCTGAAGCAGGACGTGCATTCAATTTCACCCAAACTGCATGGCTAGAAAAAAGGAAGGAGCAGATTTCCTCCCCAAATATAAAGATTCTCTTGGTTAAAAACAAAAACAAAAATGGGGCGAAGGGGAAAATAGATTCAAGGAAGGTAACAAAAAGTATCCTTCAAAATGGTTCCAGGCACCATTCTATACTATGGTATCAAAATCATTCTATGTAGGGCTTCCCTGTTGGCGCAGTGGTTGAGAGTCCGCCTGCAGGGGACACGGGTTCGTGACCAGGTCCGGGAAAAGCCCACATGCCGCGGAGCGGCTGGGTCCGTGAGCCATGGCCGCTGAGCCTGCGCGTCCGGAGCCTGTGCTCCGCAACGGGAGACACCACAGCAGTGAGAGGCCCGCATACCATTAAAAAAAAAAAAAATTATTCTATGTAGACCAGAAATCTTAAAAATTACTTTAGATTACTTTTCACCTGTAAATCAACAACAGAAAAAATTAACAATAGAATAAAGCTTTCCAAGGGGAAAAAAAAAGTGGTATTTTATTTCCCTATACTTCATGATGGAGCAGTCATGAAACTGTGGTGGTGAAGGTTGCGAGAGAAAGTCAGTGCACTGAATATATTGTCTATTCCCATCTTTCATTCACATTCTTTGCAGACATTAGTAAGGGTCACCAGAAGCACCCATGCTAATCAAAGAACAAAAACTGTGGTGTTGTATGCTACAGCCTCTATTCCTGGATGAATAAATAACACTGAAAGTTGCTTGTCTTTCTTTATGTAGCTGATATCCTGCAGGTATTTTAAGGAAATAGTGTTCCTAAGACAGCCACATAAAAACGTTAGTGGAAATATGATGATCCATCATATTAGTCTATGAAAAGATATGTAGTTTTTGCATTTTAAAATTAGCAAAATATTCTTAGTAGAATAAAACTATCCCCAAATAAATACATTAATGAAATTGTTTTGTTGCTTAAAATAAAAGGAAAAAGGAATACAATTATGACTTCCACTCTCATCTTAGTTTTGTCACTTCAAATGTACAAAGTATTTATAACTGCATCTTGTGTGGAAATGAACAGAAAATCCTGTGTTTGTAAAACTACAGACTATATAAAAATAGATTTTACTTTTAAATCATATTATAGTTAAGTTAGTCATTAACAATTACATAAAAAATATACAATCATCATGTTTCCATTGGAAAAAATATGATATGAAAAGCATTACATGCCAATCTTCAAATTTGTCTCTATATGTGAGGTACTAAATCAAAGAGTATTAAGAGTAATGCAAATCAATATAAATATTCTATAGTACTCTGCTCTAAAACTAGAATGACATAAAAATATTTGAGCTTATTCCTCATAGGATTTACTCAATGAATTTTATTTCTTAAAATAAGCTCACTTAAAACACAAATTTTATTGTTCTTTTAAAAGTTAAAACTAAATGCTACAACCTTTTCCCCCCTATTTGTTGAATACATATTTCAAACTCATTTTCCCCATGCTTTAGAGGAAAAAATACAACACCTGAGGTTTAAAGAATTCCACTTATTTAAACTCTATTTTAAAATTACTTGAGCTATGCAACGTTATTGATTCATTGAACAATAGTATTCCATTCAAGGGATGAATAAGTGTGATCAACCAAGGCTCTGTATACATAACATAGAAAAAAACAGTTCAGATATTATATTAGTAAAAATTATTAAGCAATCCTAATGTTTGAGTTCATAATACCAAGTAAGCAAATAATTGACTAAAATTTATTCCTTTCCCTATTCTGAAATTATAAAGATAGTCTCTTACAATTCCTCCAAAACATTTTACACTGTTGCTGCCACATTTAGATCTTTAATCCACACAGAATTATTTATAGCCTTTGGTTAGAGACAGGGATTCTCATTTTTTTCTCTATATTGATAATCGAAGCTTTAAATACTATTTAATCGGGCTTCCCTGGTGGCGCAGTGGTTGAGAGTCCGCCTGCCGATGCAGGGGACGTGGGTTCGTGCCCCGGTCCGGGAAGATCCCACATGCCGCGGAGCGGCTGGGCCCGTGAGCCATGGCCGCTGAGCCTGCGCGTCCGGAGCCTGTGCTCCGCAACGGGAGAGGCCACAACAGAGAGAAGCCCGCGTACCACAAAAAAAAAAAAATAATAATAAAATAAATACTATTTAATCAACAGCCTATCCTTCTCCACTGGTAGGCAATGTTGCCTCTGTCATATATAAGGTTTCCATTCATGTACTGATCTATTTCAAGTCTCTGTTCAGTTCCATCGGTCTATTTTTCTTTCCTGGAGAAATGCACACTGCCTTTATTGTTTATATTATTTACAGTTTATAATAAGTATTTGTATATGGAAGGAGGTCTCCTTATATTGTACTTCATCCAAATTATTGTGGCTATTTTAGTCTTTGGGACTTCAATATATATTTTATAATCATTTTGTCAAGTTCTAAGTAGGTTAAAAAAAAAAAGCCAGGATGTTGATTGGAATTTTGTCTTATTTCACTGCCTCAGATATCCAGTTTTGATGTGAGGAGGGAGGCTGAGGCTTAAATATTATATTCATTTTCTTTGATCATTGAGGACTAGTCAGGGTTTTACTTTCTTCTGAATCACTATTGGCTAGTTATATTTCTAGAAATTGAACATTTTGTCTTAAGTTTTCAAATTTAATGACTTGTTTATAATATCTTCTTTTAAAAAAATCTTTTTCTGTTTATGGGGTTATGACTTTTTTCACTGCTAATATTCTTCTTTGATGGATTCTCTCTCTCTCTCTCTCTTTTTTTTCCTTGCTCAATCTTGCCAAGGGGGTGCCTATTTTATTAGACTTTTCAAAAAGTGAGTGTTTGGCTCTGTGGATCCTCTCTAATTTTTTTTCTATTTAATTAATTTCTCCTCTTGTTATTATTTCATTCTTCCAACTTACTTTTGTTTTATTCTGTTGTTCTTTTTCTAACTGCTTTAAGTTTAAAACTAAGGTTATCAATTTTCAAACAATAATATACGAGTTAAAATTATTTTAAGTAATGCTTTACCTACATCTCCTAAATTTTAGATGAATTGTTTTCATCAATTTTCAGTCCTAAATATTTTCTAATGTCCATCATTATTCCTGTTTAGAACCAAAGATTATTTGCAAGTGTCTTTTATTATAATTTCCATATAGATTTTTAAATAAGCATTTTTAATGATTTCTAAAGTATATAAGCTATAAACAGAAAAATCATCTGTTTATCAATTCTTTTTTTTAAGAACCTGCTTAATGATGTAGAATATGGACATTTCTTATAAATGTTCCATGTGTATTTGTGAAGGATGTACATTCTCTAATTGTTGGATATAGAGCTGTTATTGAGTCCAAGCTTATACCACTCGCCGCACGACAGGTCAAAAAATGGAGACACAAGTTGTTAGGGCAAGAAGTAGTGACTTTATTCAGGAAGCCAGCAGACCAAGAAGATGGTAGACTGGTGTCCCAAAGAACCATCTTGCCAGGGTTTGGATGCTAGTTTCTTTTACAAAGAGCAGGGGAGTGAGGAGGTAAAGTTGAAAAGGTGATAAGCTGTTGCAAATATCTCCTGGTTTCAGCCAGACTCCAGAAGGGATGTGTTAATTCCTTCTTTCCTGCAGCTGTTCATAGGTGGGCCTGGTTAGGATGTTTCCTATGAGCTGAAAGGTATTTTAGTTCAGACATGGGAGGCAGTGTTCCTAGAGATGGGCCATTATGTATACTTTAAGTTATAGGCAGCATCCCTTTAGTGATTAAGTTGTAGCAAAAGCAATAGAATACAAAGGTTAAAGAAACAGATCCAATATGGAATCAGATTTGTTTCTCCCTATTACAGAGCTGTGTATGTGCCCGCTGCATCAGACTTGCTAACTGTGTTGTAAAAATCCTCCATGTCCTTACCAATGTTTTTGTCTCTATCTCTATCATGACTTATGAATGAGTTTAAAACTTCCTATCATGAATGTTAATTTAGTAATTTCTCTTTAAAATTCAGTCAGTTTTACTATATATGTATTACAATATATTATACATATAGATAAATATATATATATAAACATTACAGTGTTGGGTGCTTAAAAATTCTGATTTTCTTCATCTTTCTGTAAGAATTATACCTTCTATCATTAAACATTGACTTTCCTTAGCCCCCCAAAATATTTTTATTTGGAATTCAATGTGTCTAATAAAGAGAGATGGATATATTTACACACCTACACCAGATTATTTTGTTTAGTGTTTGCCTAATATTTATCCTTTAATTTTTCACTATTATGTGTCAAAATGTTTAATGTTGTGTTTGAAAAGAGCACATATAGAGATTTTATTATTTATCCAAACTTGAAAATATTCTTATTTTGACTTGCATGTTTACTCTACTGACATTTATTGTGATCACTAGTGCATTGTGAAGTAGTTCTACTACTTTATATTTACCCTGCCTTTTCTTTGCTTCTTTTCTTTTCTCTACTCCTTTCCTGTTTGCTTTTGAATCTCCATCAGGCATTTTACATTCAATTTTCCCTCCACCGGTGGCTAGAAAGTTATATGTATTCAGGTAAAACTATCTTTTATAACTAGTCCCCATATATTAGTGGCTTAATACAATACAGCTTACCAGGAGCTGAAGTCAGTAACTGGTAGGAACACTTAGACGGCAATCGATAAATTGCTGAAGGCTAAGTGTGGACTAGCTTGAGAGTTAAAAACTCCTAAAGGCCCCATCATAGGGAGGTCTCTGCACTTTCATGAGCTGTAGTTCCAGGAGCTCATATCAGAGGGAAAAATCCCCTTCTGCTTTGGGAAGGGGGAAGGGAAAAGCAGCCATTTTGAAATACACCCAGAGCCTTCTGCTCTGCATAACAAAAGCCTTGCCCTCAAGGGAAACTACTATACCAGGAATAAACAGGGGTCAGTTTCCAAGAAGACATAACAATCGATAATGTGGGTGTTCATTTGTATATGTATGGGTATACACTTATGCGTGTATGTGTATGTGTGCACCTACTAATCTGTTTATGTGTATATATGTTTATATATATGTATGTGAACAATGTATCAATATTTGTTTATCAATCTTGACAAATATACTCATGTAAGATGTTAATATTAAGGGAAACTGGGGTGAAGGTGGGGAAGAGTAGAATGTATATGGAAACTGTGTACTATCTGCTCAATTTTTCTGTAAACCTAAAGCTGTTATAAAATATAAATCTGGGACAAAGTGAGAGAGTGGTAGTATATATGTGGACATATATACACTACCAAATGTAAAATAGCTAGGTAGTGGGAAGCAGCCGCATAGCACAGGGAGATCAGCTCAGTGCTTTGTGACCACCTAGCGGGGTGGGATAGGGAGGGTGGTTGGGAGACGCAAGAGGGAAGAGTTATGGGGATATATGTATATGTATAGCTGGTTCACTTTGTTATAAAGCAGAAACTAACACACCACTGTAAAGGAATTATACTCCAATAAAATAGTTTAAAAAATATATAAATCTCTCAAAAAAACAAAAAAAAAACATTCATAGCTCTCAGGCCTTATAAAACCAGGCCACAGGCTGGATTTAGAGGTCAGGCCTTGGTTTCTTGAACTCTGATCTAAAAAACCTTCATTCTGGGGTCTATTTCCATCTTCTTGGAGTCTTTTAGAAATGTCTTTTGTGAAGTACAACCAACTCTGTTGGTGGTAAACTCTCATTTTTGTTCATCTGAAAACACCTTGTTTTTATTCTTTTTTTGAATAATAGTTTCATTGAGAATTCAATTTTAGGTAGCCAGTAAGTTCTGCAAGCATTTTGAAGGCATTATACTTCTGCCCTTTTTGGCTCCTGAGAAATCTGTTCTAGTTTTTCTTTCTCTGACTGCCTATAACACTTCCTATTTGTCTCCAATGCTCTGTGGTTACTGGGATATGCCTAATTGTGTATTAATAAGTGGTTTTCTTGTTTCTGCTTGAGACTTTGGGAGGATTGTTGATTCTGAAGTTTTATATCTTTTAACAATTCTGGAAAATTCTCAGCCATTATCTCTTGGAATATTTCCTCTATCCCATTTTCTCTATTATTTTGGATTCCATTTAAGTATATTTAAAAACTTTTTACTCTGGACTTTCTTTCATATTTTCTACCATTTATTTCCTCTGTGTTGCACTTTGTATAATTTTTTAAATATTTATTTGATTTCACTAAATATCTCTGTAGCTGTCTCTAATTCATTTAACTCATCCACTTGGACTTTGATATCTGGATTTCTTTTTCCCTCGAAGTTTTATTCAGTTTATTTTAAAATCTGCCTGGCCATTTTCTTAATGATACTACACTGTTGTTTAAATATTTTTATTACAGCCTTTATTTCTTTAAACATTCTTAGCAGTCAAATCCTGATATTCCTGTTCACAACCCTTTGACATTCACCTCTACAAGGCAGAGTCTGTTGCTGGAAACCTGCAGCTCTGTCTGTTTAATTTTACCTGACCCTAGGAGCACACTCAGCCCATGCACAAGGCAAATCCAAAGGGTGGAAGAGTTAATGGTCCCAGAAGCATCTTTCTTCCAGTGATGGAAAGGAAGTCAAAGTCTAAATATCCTCATCTTCCTTGTCTCTCATTTGGGATAATTCTGAGGTATGTTCTACACCATCTAGCAGACTGGATCCACTTGCCCAAAGTAGAAACTGGTTTAGTATCACCTTGTCTGTTGGCTTCTTTCCCCTTTGCACCTACTTTTCCCAATCCTCTACTGGTATATCCTGGGGTCATTTACTACATAAACTACTTTCATCTGAGCCCTTCCCTTAGCGTCTGCTTCTGGGGGGAACTCAAAATTTTACCTTATATTCACCATTTGATATGCTTATTCTGTGGAACTCTTGAAGGATATGTTCCCTGTGTTGTTTCATTTTTGTTTTTCCCTCCTGATTCATGCTTTTCGTTGACTTATTTATGTGTGTGTGTGTGTGTGTGTGCATTTTCCTTGTTATTTTTTGAACTGTAACTTTATGTTTTGCATGGTTTATCTATGAGAGTCTTACAATCCATAAGTTATGGGTTCTTTTTTTTCTCTGAAGATTTATTCTTTGTCTCTACTAGGTTTGTCAGAGTATTATGAACCAAAAGTCAAATTATAGTCATTTCTAACTTGAATTTCCCAAATAATGCAGCACAATGCCTTACTTGAATCGATCCACAGCATTTCTTGAGTACAGTTGGGTTGGGCCTGGTCTCCAGAACTGCTACAGCTCCTGTGGAAAGTATAGAAACCATTAACAGATAAGGTGGTGACAACTGCAGCTAATACAACAGAGGCAACAGCTGGGGATCCCCATGAGGAAACAGCTAAGGGCTCCAGAGATGTGAAAGTCCAACCAGATCTGAGAAGGCACATAAATTGTGTCCAATGGATTGGGTCTTAGATACAAACTGTCAGAGAAGAAATTTCTTCTACTTTGAGCCCAGGTTAACAGAGCCAACTTGTTTTTGTTTTGTTTTTCCTAACTCACCTTTTCACTGAAGATAAAGACTCCTTTTCACTGAGGATAAAGGCTTTCACATACCTGGTTTTATTAAGAGTCTCAGTTCCAAGCCTTCATCTTGCACAGACCTAGGACCTTTTCTCCATTAGAAGTTAGGCCATTATAACCCAATTCTGCTCCAACTGCAGCCTTAGTATTAACACTAGCCTAACACTCAGCTTTCCTTTCACTTTTTATTTCTGGTGATTTCTATTAATTTCTCAGGCATTCTTCTATGCATTCAAAAGGGATTTTAGCTAGTACTTTTGGCTATTGTTCTGTGAGCCTTTCAGTTTTCTATCACATTGTCAAGAAATGATAAGTATCTTTTCTTGTGAAGAAACATTTATGTGCAGTTCAGCAAATCTTTGGGTTTCATTTATTTTACTTCTGTTAAATTAAATTAAAACTAAATTCAGTACATGTTATTAAAATGGACAGTAGTTATCATTGGTTACTCCTGTTTTCCTTTTATATTTTAAAAATTTACTGTTATGAATTTGACTTCACTTGTAACCCAAAAATTTCTTTCAAAGTATGCATAAATGTTCAAATATATACATTCATGTCACTTAATACCTATAAGCCAAATTTACATTAATAATGGTTAGTTTAATCATAAATGTTGATCTCCAACAATGGTTCTCAACCTTGGCTGCACAGTAGAATCGACTGTAGTAATTTTTAGAAATAGTGATGCCACAGAGTCCGATTTTACCTGTGTGAGGTGAAGCCCACACATGGATAGTTTTATGAGTTCCTCAGGTGCTTCTAATGACCAATTATGGCCAAGAACCACCGTATAGACCTATTTAGAGAAAGACTCCCCTGTAAGGAGAGAGAGATGACCAGGCTTAGAAAGGGCAGGTTCACATACGGTGAAGAACATCTACGACTTGAATGGGCATGAGTATACTAACTGTGAGATCTGGTGCTCCTTTATCTCTGCAGCTGTGGCCCTGTTCTCCTACTTAGGACCTCTAGTCTGAACTTTGGAGCCACCCCAGTCCTGCTCCAGCACAACCTAGGTCCTGTGTCACAGCTCAAGAAATCAGGCTCCTTTCTTGCCCCCACATCTTAACCTGCACCTTAACCTCCTATTCAAGGAAACTGGTTTCTGTTTTCTTCCCTTCAGATCAGTTTCCTGCCTTAAGAACCAGGACCCCATCTGAGCTCCTTCATACTGAAGCTGTTTTCCTCTTGCTGGATCCCTTGAGGATTCCTACAATGTAGTCATTAAGAGCTCTCAGTTCTGAAGCCTGAACACCCTGAGTTTCAGTCCCAGTTCTGCCACATGCTGGGATCTTAGGTAATAACATGTGTTCTCTAAGTCTTTGTCCATAAAATGGCTATGGTAATAGTGCCTACAGTATAGTGCTAATGTGATAATGAATGTCAGTGTTCTGCTATAACACCTGGCAGAGAGTAAACTCATAATATCATTATTTATGATATTATTATTATTATTTAGGGTCCCTTGCAGAAATTCAATTTCTCCTGATGCATCACCTCAGTTGGGATAACTTTCAGGCCAGTCATTGCATAATGGCTGATTCAAGGCACCTGACACTATCCTCCCCCTGCCTTCTCTGGCACCACTGGGTACTCCCTGACTTATTAGATGGCTGTTTATTCACTCAACATTTATTGAGTGCCTAATATGTGCTAGGACCTTTGCTGGAGCTGGGAATACACTGAGGAGAAAAACTGTCATAGTCTGGAATGTCACTCCCCACATTTCACTGTATGTTCTGTAATAGACAGAAATACGTGAATTTTGAAAATATCCTCCAGCTACTGCTAAGGATATTTAGCAGTAGCTGGAGGATATGCCTGCTCACTTCATCCCTCACCACACACACACACACACACACACACACACACACATCTTGTTCTAGCTGGACATTTGCGTCCATTTTCTTTGCTAACTCAGCTTCCAAATGCTGGTTTACCTGTAGTGAACAAGTCTTTCCTTGCCATCCCCACCAGGCCCTTTTAAGCTCTTCTAAGATTCTAGGCATATAATAGACATAATATCAAACATATTAAAATATGCTCACATCACAATAAATGTGTGATATAGTAATTCCACATAAGCTGGGCTGAGTTGAATTTGGAGCCGAAATTGTTTTTTTCAGGTCTCAAACTATATAATAGTTCTTGAATTTCTATACACCCTAGACCCTGAGCCTACATGTTGTAATCTTTGCCCCACTCACTTCACCATCCTCTCAATTTTCCTCTGTTCTGAGGTGGCTCTCTGTATAACAGGGGTAAAGAAGAAATGAATGGACAAGGTTTTCATATGGAAACTAGGATGATGCAAATTTTGCCTCCTTTGCAATTTTGTCCAAGACCTTGGTGGTAACTGATATAAAATGCCAATGTGAAACTATCCATGTATATTTAGAAGGGGGAGTCCAACCTGGTAGGTGCAATATTGGGCATTTATATAGTGCTTGATATTGGCAAAACATCCTCAATTTCTTTCATTCAACCCCTTAATCTTATAAACTAAATATAATTATCATCCCATATTATAGGTTACAAATTGAAAATCAGAGAAAGAATATAACTTGCCCAGAGTAACACAGACAGTAAGAGGGAGAGCCAGGACTTGGATGCACACATGATGTCATCCTAATTTTTTTCTTCTGGCTTTATTGAGATATAATTGACATAGAGTATTGTGCACATTTAAGGTGTACAACATAATAATTTGAGTTACACCATGAAATGATTACCACAATAAGTTTAGGGAACTTCCATCATCTCATATATATACCAAATTAAAGAAATAGAAAAAAAATGTCCTTGTGATGAGAACTTCTAGGGCTTACTGTCTTAACAACTTTCATATGTGACATAGAGCAGAGTTAAATATATTGATCATGTTGTACATTACATCCCTAGTACCTATTTATCTTATAACTGGAAGTTTGTACATTTTGACTCCTTCATCCAATTCTCCCTCCCACCTACACTACCTCATCTCTGATAACTACTAATCCTTTCTCTTTTTCTATGAGATTGTTTGTTTGTTTTTGAAGTATAGACCTACAACACTATGTTAGTTCCTGTTACACAGCATAGTGATTCAATATTTTTATACACTTCAAAATCATCACCACGATAAGCCTAATAAGAAATGTCACCATTCAAAGATATTACATAGTTATTGACTGTATTTCCCGCACTGCACATTTCATATGCATGACATTTATTTTGCAACTGAAAGTTGGTACCTCTTAATCTCCCTCACCTATTTCTCACCTCCATCCACCGCCTCCCCTCTGGCAACCACCTGTTTGTTCTCAGTATCCAGGACTGTTTCTGTTTTGTTATGTTTGTTTATTTGTTTTGTTTTTTAGATTCCACATATAAGTGAAATCATACAATATTTGTCTTTCTCTGTCTGATTTATTTCACTTAGCATAAAACCCTCTGGGTCCATCCAGATTCTTTATTCTACAACCAACTTCCTATATAATACAGGATTCTCCCTCAGTGAGACTAGGAACATATGTATATATGCTCCCAGAGTGCCACTTCTGTCTTTTTAGAGCTTTTCAAATATATCCTTAAAATGCAAGCCTCTGCTGATTCTAAGCCTTGAGTGGATGGAATTGCACACACATATGCCTATTTAATGCCAGGACGTTCTTTTACTGTTGCTTTCCTGTCTTTAGCAGCAATCCAAGAACAAGGCCCTCTAATCCCATTTCAAATTTTCACTGCATCAAGATCAGCCTCTCTTTTTTTACCAAAGTCATAAATGCATTCTGCACTGTTTTAAACCAAATAATATCCATCCCATACAGATTGGGTCTGACTTCAACATTATTGCTTTTTTTTTTTTTTTTTTTTAGGTCCATAACCGTCTTAAATTACTCTTCCCTTCAGCAACAGCAATGCTGTGAAATTTTCAGGGACGAGACTTCACTGCCTACCACTACCTCCTGCTTTATTGTCAGTGGCAATTTCAATTCATTTAATTTCTGTGTCACTGTCACTCTAACTTCTATCTTCAGCCCTATGTGGTGTCCTGAAGCTCAGAGTTAATGTATAAACCTTTGCTTTAATAGAAAAATAATGTTCTTTGACTTTTTCTCTGACATGAATAGAGAGCCAGGCAAGGCCAGTCCCAAAATTCAGCAAAAATAAAATTCTTTTCAAATGCTAAGAAGCTCTTCACTGTCTTTGTGTGAGTTATAGGGAGGGAAGGAGTATCATCTATCTACAATAAAATAAAAAAACATCATACCTTAGGAAATAAGTGGATTAGTTTTTCTGAGGCCTGGCTTCAGTTTCCTGTCTTATCATCGATTGGATGGACCTATGATTTCAGGTAAAGATCTTAATCTCTCTAAGTTTCTCTCTCCACCCACACCCGTGTAAAAATTGAGATACAGCTATTGCCATTTATTTTCCGCTCAGGGATGCTTTAAATTTGAGCCCAATGGAAAAGAACATAGTACAAATTGTTACTGCTGACAATGGATCTGATCTTGTACTCAGCTAAGATGAACAAAATGCTCTCTGGGGAAGAGATAAGTTCACCTATGCGAGGTAAATGAATTTCTCTGTGGCTCTAGGGAATGGTGAGATTGTTGTATGGTATACTGATGCCCCCAAAAGTTTATTATCTTCAGCCCATTGGTGGATAACTTGCCTGACTTGATATAGAACCCAGTCAATAATAATGTCTTTGTGGATTTACACAGAAAAATTGGATAATATGTGTAGTCCTTTTTTTTTTTTTTTTTACTTTGGTATTAATAAGAATCTTGTATCAGAGTCATAGAAGAAAAGGTGGCTATTTCTTAGAGCCAACATCTGCCCCTACCTTGCTCCCCTCCCCAGTCTAGGTCTGTGGGAAGACGGTATCTGAGTTGGCACCTAAAGTTGAAAATAAGGGGTGAAGAGAAGGGAAACGGAAGGAAGCATAAATGTTGATAGCAGAATTTCCCCATCTCTAAGTATCTGTTCCATGCTTTCTCTCTCTGTAGGTCAAATGCACTGGAAAGAAGGAAATCAATCATAAAGAACTTGGGGAAAAGTAAGAGATTTACAAAATTATACTTATTTCTGGGCAACGGATAGTGTTTCTGGACATAAACCATGGAAAGGGTGAGTCATATGACTTATGGTCTTTACACTCTGTAATGCTTGAGTCACTGATGTAGAACTGAATGAATCAATCCATATTAGAAATAGAATCTTTCCTGGAAAATCCAGCTGTATGACTTCATTACCTCTGACCTGTACCTGAGAATGAAAACCTATCACACCCACCTTCTATCTCTCTTTTCATGCAGCAAATATATTAAACAAATACTTACATCAAGATAATAATAGTACTGGAATTTTCTCAAGCACTTGGAAAATTACAAATTAATCATGGGTAGAATGACTTTTACTACAGGTTACCCGAGTCTTCAAAACTGTCCATTCTTTATTTAACCTATAAGGAAATAGCTTTTCCTTTCCAGACTTCATAATTTCCACAGTAAAATTGAAACTTTAAGACAGCGTGGTGGCATTTTTTTTCTTTAATCTAACAGGTTACTTTGTTGTTTGTTCTCAATATATGTTGAAATCGTAGATTTTCCCACTTCCTACCACTTTCATATCAGAAGTGTGCCATTCCCAGATGATACAGAAATTTATATTGCTAGATATCTTTATCTTATACAGATTTGTGTTCTTTTATTATTTGGTCTTAACTTTAAAATATATAGTGAAATAGAAAAAAAAAGCAGCTACTGAACACTTGGGATAATTATTTTCCTATCAACAGTACTTTTGCATTAATGGTAAACAAGTGTGAATAGTGATAGGGACCAATGGGTCAAGACTTTTTTGGCTATGAGTAACATAAAACTCCAATTGAAGTTATTTAAATTATAGAAAATTAATTACATCACAGAACAAGTGTTTGGCAGTAGGTTGTTCTGAACTTAATTCAGCAACTCAATGATCTCAGTTTTCTCTATGATTCTCTTGGATTTTGCTCATGGTCACTACATGGCTGCAATGGCACCAAGTATCACAGCCTTACACAACAATATTCAAAGATTAAAAAACCTACATTTTTATTAGGCATCCCTTTTTAAGGACAAGAAAAACTTTCCAAGGTGATCCCAGAAGACTTCTTTTTCTGTTTCATTGGCTGGGGTGTTATCACATGTTCATGTCTTTTGCGAACATGGGAATGAAATTATCGTGATTGGCTTCAACATTCATCCCTCTAAGTTTGGAAAGTGACCCATGAAGCACTTGGGAACCTAATGCTTGAAAAAATCAGGGTTCTGTTAGGAAGAATGAGTATGGGAGCTGTTTACCCATGGTGTGGATCTGATTGAGGAAAAGCATCAAAAGATGGGGCAGTACCTGCAGGCTTGGAACAGTGGGAACTGTTACCATGCCTACCATGAAGAGTCCAGGGCAGGAGAGAAAAGGCTGTGAAGCATGGGCTACCTTGCCCTTCAGAGATCAAGGCAGCCAGTGTACTATAATTCTGCAGGGAGGAGCCAGGGAAATAAATACCTCGACCTAGCTCCTCTTCCTCTCTCTAGTCTCGTCTATTGACCAAACCCACCCAGGAGACTGAAAGCATGAAACTCAATGACTTGTCCTATGTGTCTGCGTCCTGAGACACAGAGCAGGAGTGTAGAGTTTAAGGAAGAGACAGAAGTCGTCTAGCACAACTATCGTTAACTGAGCACTTATCTTGTTCCAAGCAATACGATAAGCATTTGGCATGCATCAAACAGGGATTCAGCATGACAATACTAAATAGAATAAACATATTTTTCACCACATACCCAGAAAGAGAGAGCAGCACTGTTTATAAAGACCCTGTGAGGTAAAATGATATGGGAAATGCCCAAGATTGAGTGGAAAAAGCATGAAGGGATAGAGGTCAAATATTGTGAATTCAAGGAAAGAGGAGATTCCCCAAGCCTGGGGAGGGACTGGAGGCTTCAGCTGATTTTGTAAATAGTAAAGATCCACACCCAACTCAGTTTTAACTCGCTCAGAAAATGTATTACACATTTACTAGCTCTGTCTCAGGACCAGGGAAGGGAATGTTGCATGCCATGCTTAAGGCCACTAAATGCCTAAGCTCTCAGCCGTTACAAAGGCCCCCGTATCCAAGCTTGATAGAGAAATAGCAGAGCCTCTCATATATGAATACATCATATAGACCTAGACACTGAGCTTCTAAATAACACCACAATGAGTTCATGAGTTAAGGCTTTTCTTCTTTCCAGCCACAAAATAAGATTTAAACTCTTAGGCAACATTTATCTGTGGCTAGAGGCAGAGGAGAACAAATATGAATGATAATGACTGTCTCACTATCCTGGTGAATGAGTGTTTAGAGTGAGATTTAATTTTTATTTAGAAAAACAATATGACATTTCTTATACCCATGCATGATGGAATAAATCAATATCCTCAATACTTAGAACATCTGCTTTATCATAGCAACTTTGTGAAGGAAGAATTGCTATCTCTCTTTTATCAATAATGAAGTAGGTTTAAAGAGTTCCCATCACTTCGCTATGATCATGGGACTTGTACTTGGGACAATGTGCTCCAGGGTCTCTGCTCTCAATCACTTTCCCATTTTACACAGAAGTGTGGTTGTCTTATCCAGGCATCACGGAGCACTCTGCACAAAACACCAAATAATTCCATTGGATAATATTTGCTGCTACTGTACTTTAAATAAATAACAACACAACGGAGTTTATAACCACCATCCCAGGATCATCCCAGTGATCCTTATATTTGATTCTTGGAAGACAGCCAAAATGCTACCGCCATCACCATCACCGCGTTGTAGAGGAGGAAACCAAAGTGTAAAAAAAGGACAGAAAGAAGGAAGGAAAAATGAAAGACTACCTAACTTGAGAAACCAGGACAAGAACCAAAACACTTCAACTCCTAGTTAAGTACCTTAATCCCTCTCTGCTTTAAATGCAACAAATTTTAAAAATCAAAACCCTAAACATTGGTTTCTTCTTTCCAGAGCACAGACAGTGATTCAGTGTTTGTGCAATGAGAGTGAAAAGGCAAAGAGCTCTGTATGTATCAGTGTGGGAATGCTAACATACTGCTAATAGAAGCTAGAGAGAATGGGTAAATGTCACACAAGGATCAGTGACTCTTTGAGGATCCCTTACCTTTTCAATATGGATCCAAATCCTTAGTACAAGCTGCTACTATGCCACAGTTGACATATCACCCCTCAATTCCATCAACAATATCAAAGGATGGCAAGTCTTCCAGCCACTACTAGGACTACAACTCCAGCCATAAATGCTACATCTGTAACATAAGACTTTTCTTCTGGGCTATATTATTAGAGCTGAAAAACCTTTTCTTTTCACCTTCTCTGTTCCATCTCTTCTTGGATTACTCATCTTGGATTACTCATCTTACCATTGTGAGTCCTTCAGTTTCCCAAGAACAAAATTTGAGTAATCATCCTTGAAATTTATTTTCCATGACTCCTCACAGCCATTATCAGTTCTATTCTATTTTTGAAATGACCATTAAATCATACCCTTCTATAATTTTCCTACCACCATCATTGTTATCCCCTTAGTCTAATCTTATATCTTCTCTTGCCTGACCTTGCCTGAACCCCTCTGATTTCTTTACCATGTCCCACTCTAAATTAATTATATATGCTCCTCCCTGAGGCACATTCAGAAAAGAAACTTTTGACCACATCAACGCCCTTGTTTAAAAATGTATTCAGTGATATTCACCTATTGATTAAAACCTAAGTGCCTCAGAATGGCCCACAAGGCCTTTACAATCTGATGCCAACCTCCCTTAACAGCCCACCTCTTCCCATCCTACACCCTCTGCTTATATTCTCATCCTAGTAATTTCTCTTCAGTCCCTGACTGCATAACTCCACGCCTTTGCACATGTCATTCACTCTGCCTTCACTTCTTTCTCTGCCTTAAATTTTCCAACTTATCCTTTGAAACAAGCTGCAATATCATCTCCCTCATGAAATCTTTCCTAATTCTGTAAGCATTTAGTCAGTCCTGTGTCAGGATTCTAACAGTACTTTTGCATGCAACTGTGGGTAACAGCTGGAGCTTTATGTTTATGGTGGGATTCAGCTATACCTCGGCAAGGCTGGCAACCCGGAGAGGAAAATCTGTGGAAGCTCTTTGCACGAGGAGCCAGGTGCCTTACAAGTGTCAAACCCAGACACTGGCCAGATCCAATTTGAGGGGCGAGGGGTGGGCAGTGAGGTGTACACAGCACTGGTCTGTTTCTCAGATTTCTACCTGGTCCACTACTACCCTAAACTCCTATCTAAATCTTTGGAAATGAAGGTTGCAAAAAAATACAAAGTTATCTCACTGACAGTTCTCTGGGCCACCAAAATCATGACTCACAGATGATTTGATTTTAGCCATGAAAAGCAAAGCCCTTTTCCTTAGAATTGTATGGGAGCAGATCTATGGATTCACTGATCTAACTCTAGAAAGCTAAAAGCAGCTTTGGAAATGGCAGTGTTAGAAGTGTCCATTGCTGCCTCTCTGCAGTAACAGTGGGGGGCAGAGGGAGAGAAAGGATGGGCTCCGGAAACCCATCCCATGGAGCTATAGGACAAGAGGAGGTTTCAGCTCAGGGTACCCTGAAGGGGACTGAAGCAAGAAAAAAGTGGGGACTGCTACGAGATAGTTCCAAAAAATTACCAAGGAACCTAAATAAGATACACCTTAGGCAATTTCATCCATTACTTTAACACTTATTCATGTCTGCTCTGTGCATTCACCATTCCAGATGCCGAGGATATGGCAGAGAATAGGAGGGTGAAGATAGATAATAAGTCCACAAGGACAAGAAAAGTCCATTTCAGGTGTCAATAGATGCAACGAAAAAAACAAATGGGCTTCTGTGATAGAGTCTGGGATCAGAGCTGGTCTTGTTGAGGAGAGGTCACTTGAGCTCAGACCTGAAAAATGTAAGAGTCAACCATGTGATGAGCCTGGTGGAAGTACATTTCAGGTACAGTGAAGAGTGAGTTCAAAGACCTTAAGATAATAATAAGCTTGACATTTCAAAGACCAGAAAGAAGGTCATTATGGAAACCAGTGAGCAAGTGAAAGTGGAATGGGATGATTCATGGAGACAAGCAGATATTGAGTCATGTAGGAACTTTCAGAACACGTTCAGGACTTTGGATTGTATTCTGGGTGTAATGGGAAGTTATTGGAGGTTTTATCTGGAGATAGACATGATCTGATTTTTGATTTTAAAGCTTCACTATAACCTCTCTGTAGAGAATGAAGTGTGGAGGGAAGGGGAAGCAGAAGGGGAAGCAGAGAGAGCAGGATAGAGGCCACTGTAGTATTTCAGGCAAACAGTGGTAGGTTTTCAGATGGAGACAGCAATGGAAAAGGGAGGAAAACATGGCGGACTTGGAGTGTATTTTGCAGACACAAAAGACAGAGTTGGCTGGCACACTGGACGTCAGAGTGGAGAAGAGAGCAGAATTCGAAAACACGGCATAGTTTCTGGCTAGAGTAATTCTGAGAGAAATGACTGTTGAAAAGGGGAGAACTACAAACAAGTGTATTGGAGGAGGAGGAAAATTGGGCTGTTAATTTTGTGACCTATTAGCAATCCAGAGGACTTTGCATGTAGGCAATTGGATTTAAAAAAAAAAAAAACTCTGAAGCCAGGACACAGGTCATGGCTGAAAAGTTTAGGAGCCATAGAGGATCATGGGTATTTAAAGTAGTGAGAACAGTTCCAGAACTGAGTGAGGGAGAAGACAGGAAGCTAATTGAGGTTCCACAACCTTATGTGGGAGTGTCATTTGTAAGATAATATTAGTGTTTCTTAGAGACACTTAATAGGGGGATGCTCATTAAGAACAGAGGGAGTGGGCTTCCCTGGTGGCGCAGTGGTTGAAAGTCCGCCTTCCGATGCAGGGGATATGGGTTCGTGCCCCGGTCCGGGAAGATCCCACATGCCGCGGAGCGGCTAGGCCCGTGAGCCATGGCCGCTGAGCCTGCGCGTCCGGAGCCTGTGCTCCGCAACGGGAGAGGCTACAACAGTGAGAGGCCTGCGTACCGCAAAAAAAAAAAAAGAACAGAGGGAGCTGTATGAGGCACCAAGCCAGAAGGACAGAGGACTGAAACTAGAAAACATTGTCAAATCTGTGTTGCTCTTTTTTTTTCCTTTTGCTTCCCTAACTTGTGATATTATAGCTCCCGAATATTCTACCTGGTTTTCCTTGAAGATACAGCATTTTGTTCAGTCTTTTAAACTTCTATGGCATCTCCTTTTCTGATTACAGTAATACTATCTGGGTAGAATTGGAAAAATTCAGCAGTTATTTATTTCACGAGCAATACTGATGTGATTTAAGAAAGACACATAGAGAATGGTAAAATGTCTTGCTAAGGGACAATTTCTAAAGCCCAAAAAGGCAAAATTTCAATAACCAAAAGTTATTCTTGAAAATCTCCTAAATTGCCCATAAAAAAACAGAATACATGGTTTTAGATATCAACCCTATACAGACACCCATCTCCTATAAAGTCCAAAGCAGTCTACTTTTCCTCTAGCATTAATAGAATGCTGTGGTTGTACCACATGAAGCTATAAATTGTACCCCAAAATACCACAGGCAGAGAAATTCATGAATGTTCAAAGGAAGTATGGAGTGGCTCCACGTTATCTAATACTGGTTTAAGAGTCTCCATGGTCAGATATCTAGATGATAAAGGAGATTTTTCCAGTAGTGATGGAGGGGAGCTTTATGCACTAAGGTGTCAAGAACCATAAGACACAGAAATGAGGCTGCTGAGAACATGTGTGTTTGATTCAGGACCAAAGATTGAGTCTGCATGTTACTAAACACAGGTGTAGTAATGTATGAGAATTTGTTAGCCACGATGCAGGCATAATGTCACATTTGCTCATCACTGTCTAAAACACGTTTTATATGCTTTGAGTTCCCACTCCAAAAAGCTGGCAAAAATTCAATCTTCATTATCATTGAGGCTGCTGCTACGCAAAGACTCTGGGATCCTTTGTGGCCAAGCTCTCAAAGGCCCTCTCATTTCCTGCACAGGAAGTTCACTGCCTCTATGCTCATTGTTTAAAGCATAGCATGACCTGGTGTACATAGTGGTTGGGAATCTGCCTGCCAATGCAGGGGACACGGGTTCAAGCCCTGGTCATGGAAGATCCCACATGCCGCGGAGCAAATAAGCCCGTGAGCCACAACTACTGAGCCTGCACTCTAGAGCCTGCAAGCCACAACTACTGAGCCCACGTGCCACAACTACTGAAGCCTGCGCGCCTAGAGCCAGGGCTCCACAACAAGAGAAGTGTACAGAGGACACTCAGTAAGTGAACCACACTTCCAGGGCTGGGAAGGGGCTTTCCCACTTAGTTTCCAGCTTATTTGTCGTGACTCCCCTTATAACTTGAGGCTCTCACTTATTTCTTATACTCTGATCCATATACTTACTGGTCTGGTGGACCAACATCCTTGGAGCTCTCCATGACAAAGTCAGCCAGGCCTCAGCCCCTTGGCCTTTCTCCCTGCAGGGCTAGTGCAGAAGCTACAGAGGATGCTTTTTTATCTTAGGCCCTCTGCTACTCTTGGGTTGACTCTGGTTTAAGAATGTTCCTATAATCCCATTGGATCAGCTTTTCTCCCTCTGTTCCTTATCACAAATCACTGTTAGATGGAAGACAAGAAATCCTATCATTTTGGTTAACGGGGTCACTAAGAACCAAAGTATTCCTAGTTCCTGCCCTGAAAGGATAATTAAAGCCTTGACTAATTAGTGTTAAAATAACCTTAATTAACTAACCTAACTTACTGCTAATCAAGGGAATCAAGGATCTTCTAAGAGATTGTGGATTATTTTCTAGTCAGTATACCATATAAAGTAATATACATATATACCCCTAGGGATGCTCTCATTAAAAAAAAGATTAAAACTCTTCATTATTAGGAGTATAAAGTTAGAGGTTACATGTTTACTTGTTTATTTATTTATACAAAGGATTGGACTCAGGACATTATCCTGCATTTTTACTCCAGAGTTCTTGCCATGCTTATGAGACAAGTAGGGATTTGGCACGTTTCTTACTTGCTATGGGTTATTAGTCAACCCAAGATAATTATTTCAGCACAGTGACGCAGAGGCTGCTATATCTGATTTCCACATTATAGATAGTCACTTGTTATCTGTGTGACTTAGTATATGTCACTTTGCCTCCCTAGACCCCAGACTCCTTGCCTATAAAATGAGGCCAGTATATTAAAGCCCCTTCCAACTTTAACATGATCTATTCTATGAGAGTAAAGTTACTCTTGACCCCTAAGCACTCTGTCTTGAAAATTAAATAGATATGATGTTATTCTATAACACAAAGAGTTATTTTCTATGACTACTCACAACTATTGGCCCTTTTCCTTTAGAAAATTTTCATTATACAATTTCCAAGACTGCCTGATGAGAAAGAAAATAACAAACTGCCTCTAGAAAATAATTTCAGAAACACAAGAGAGGATCCACCAAAATACCTATCTTAGCTCTAATATCTGAAGTTCCACACTATTTCTAGAATGTAAGTCACCATGCATCTATCGATCATTTGGCATTGATACGAATGAATGAATTTCCAAGACCATTTCCTTAGCACAGGTTTGGAGTTAGAGAGGACCAAAAAAACCAGAAACCAGAAAACCAACATTATGATACTGGTGTGAAGATACCAGTGAAAGACATCAGAGTATAAACAAAGGGAACCACCATCATCAAATTCTTAATATTTCTCCAGTGGGCACCAGGGCTCCAGGGCATCCCTGCTTTTTCCATAATAAGAATTCATATCTATTGTTGACACTCAAGAGCCTGTAGTGGAAAAAGTAGTAATAAACACTAGAACTAACCTATAAAGGAGGTTGCAAAATCTCCTGTCCTAAACAAGTTTAAGAATAAGTAAGCTTTCTTTTAGTTTGGGATTGTTTAAAAGAAATCTGCAAAAAGCCTGGGGGTGGAGACGCCTGTGGGCATCCCTTCCAGCTCAGCGTTGTTCTGCTCCCCGAGTGCTGGGAGCAGCCGCAGCCGATTCATCACCTGACAGCCACAAATATCTGGAGAACATATTCTGTCTGTAAAAATAGACTCCACAAATTCTTCAAGTTGCTTCATTATGCTTTAGTCCTTGTTGCCTGTTCATAGTGAATGAATGAATGAATGAATGAATGAAAAAGCGAGTGAGGAAATGAATAGACAGGTAAATTAAAGTGTCTTCTTCCTTTCCACCTAAATAATTACATCTGTTTCACTCAACGGTGTAATGTGTGAAAAATAGACCGGAAAGGGTTTTTTTTTGGGCATCGGTGTCTCAGAGATTATCAAACTTTAAGTGTCCATAAGAATCACGCAGAAGACTTACTAAATATGCAGATTCTTGCGCCCTCGTACCTAGAGGTTCTGAGTTAATAGATGAGGCATAAGCACAGGAATGTAAGCATTAATAGCACGCAGGCGCACACACACCAACACCCACACTTCAAAGTTGATTCTAATGTGGGTGGTTCACAGACCACATTTGAAGGAAAACTGTTATATAAGGACTATTGATCTTCTGGTCTGTCACTCTGATATCAGAATCTTCAAAAAATTGTGAGTTGCAACCATCCTGTCTTTGGACCCGGGTGAGTCAAATGGAAGCAAGCAACGCCCAAATAAGAGAATTCCAGAGATTTGCCGAAGTACAAAGGGGACTTACAAAATCTGACTTGAAGGTTTACTATAAAAATAATCAAGACAAGGTGATATTGACACGAAGACAGATAGATTAATAGACCAATGGAAAAGAATGAAGAGTCAAGAAATAGAGACATACATATGTAATTAATTTTCAGCAAAGGTAAAATTAATCCATTGGTGAATAAATAGTCTGCTCAATAAATGGTGCTTCAACGACTGGATATCCATATACAAAGAAAGTGCTTCTATTTACCATATTCAAAAAGTAACTCAAAATGGATAATAGACCTAAATGTTAAACTAAAAGTTTTAGAATTTCTAGAAGAAACGATAGAAGAAAAATTTTGGTGATCTTGTTTCAGGCAAAGAATTCTTAGATATAATACCAAAACCACAATCCAAAAACAGTAAAAGTTGGTACAGTGGAGCTTTCCAAAATTAAGAACTTCTCTTTGAAAACACTGTTGAGAGTAAAAAGACAAGCCACAGACTGAAAGATAATACTTGTAAATCACAAATAAAATAGTATTTGCAGTCACTTATCTGATAAGGAACTTGTATCCACAGTATATGAATAACTCCCAAAACTCTATAGTTTAAAAAAATGGGTAAAGAATTTAAATAGATACTTCACCAGCAAACATGTATAGACAACAAATAAGCACATGAAAAGATATTCAACACGATTAGTCGTTAAGAAAATACAAATGAATCAGAGATATCGCTACATACCTCTTAGAATGGTTACAGTTTAAAAGACTAAAATGTTTAGGATGTGGAAAAACTGGAACACTACAATAAAAGGGATGAACTATTAATATACGCAACATGGATGAGTCACAAAATAATTATACTGAGTGACAAAAGGCAGACAAAAGAAGTGCAGACTGTAAGATTCTATTTATACAAACTCTAGAAAATAAAATCTGATCCATAGTGACAGAAAGTAGATGAGTAGTTTCCTGAGATGTGGGGAAGGCAAGAATGGGAGGGAGGAAGGGACTAAAAGGGAGTCCAAGTAATCCTTGGGGTTGATGCATATGTTCAGTGTCTTTATTGTGGCCATAGTTTCATAGGTTTGTGATACATATGTCAAAGCTTATCAAATTATACACTTTATTTGCAAATTATTGTATGCCAATTATATCTTAATGAGACTATTTAAAAATTAATAGCTATTTAGAAAGATAAGGAGAAATTGAGGAAATAGTAACCTTCAAAAAATTCAAAAGTGAGGGCTTCCCTGGTGGTTGAGAGTCTGCCTGCCGATGCAGCGGACACGGGTTCGTGCCCCGGTCCGGGAAGATCCCACATGACGCAGAGCAGCTGGGCCCGTGAGCTGTGGCTGCTGAGCCTGTGCGTCCGGAGCCTGTGCTCCACAATGGGAGAGACCACAGCAGTGAGAGGCCCGCGTACTGCAAAAAAAAAAAAAAAAAATCAAAAGTAATACAAGAAAGAAGATACTATCATGGTACACTACTTGACTCACCAGTGAACAATATTCCTATCGCTGTGGACATGTAAATAATGAATATTTATTTTACTCAAATTGTCACATAGCTTTATCTGGAAGAAAGAAGAAGGAAATATGAGGTTAGAGTGGGTTAGGGGAGAGTGTTAGAGAGTTAGTTATCTTGATCTACTATAACAAGAAGTCAGGAGATAATGGATAAAACTATTACATCAAGAAATGCAGAATGAGCAGATTATTTCGATATATGGAGATAAATATCAGAAGAAACAACTAGAAGAGTCAAAAGCACTTCTTAGGAGTAGTACTGGGAGACAAGAAGTAGTAAAACAGAGGCCTGCTGGTTTTCTATACACACGCACATGTGCACACACACGTATACCTTATGGTGTCATTTCGCTATTTGACTTAAACAATTGTTGGCAGGTAATGCCATGAATATTCTCTTATTTCTATACAGCCTAGACTTTGTGACTGAATGGCAAACAGGCCTTGGAGTTAGAGAAAGTAAATTGTTCTGGATAAGATTTAGAGATTCATCTCCCCTAGAGCCTTTTGCTTATATTCTGAGAGTAATAAAACCCGGAGACAACTTTGCCCTCTCATACCAGATATTTGCTTATAATCCAGGGTGTTTCTCTCCAGAATTTCTGAAGAATTTGTTTACATTAGGCATAAAGTTCTGTCTCTCTCTCAGGAGGGGAGGAGGAGTAAATGGCCAGTTGCCCAACATAATCTCCAGGTCTCAACATTTTGGGGTTCCCCTTCTGTGGTGCAAAACTTCTGCACATGTTGGTAAATATCTGGGCCTCACTGAGTTGCCTTGTAGGGACCTGAGGCATGGATAACCATCTTAACTCTGGATAATATTCTTTGTATTCAAATCTCTGGATCAGAGAACATGCACACTGAGAACTATGCCTATTCATGCATATGTGTATATGTATATATGTATACATATACATGAATGAAACTATGATAGGACAACTTCTTAGCTTGCAAGTAGAATAACATCTCATATCCTTCATAATTTTAGGAATTAATAACGTGAGTGTATTATTTCTAAACTGTAATTAGAACAATTTTAATTTAAACATCGTCTGTTAGATAGGCATTTTTTTTAAAAAATAAAAAGCCAGACAATAACAGTAATGATGTGAGAAAACTAGAACTCTCATTTCTCTCATTTTCTTCTGGTTGGAATATACACTCTTATAATTGCTTTGATTATTTGTGAAAGTCATCTTAGAAAATTTCAAATGTGCATACCCTATGTATTAGTTTTCTATTGCTGTGTAACAAATTACCACAAATTTACCACCTTCAAACAACACAAATGTATCATCTCTTAGTTTGTGTGGATCAGAAGTCTAGGTATGGGTTTGCTGGGTCCTCTGCTCAAGGTCTCACCAGGCTAAAATCAAGATGTCAGCCAGGGCTCCAGTCTCAGTCTGAGGTTCAAGGTCCTCAGGCAAGATCCGTGGTTGCTGGCGGCACTGAGTATCTTGCGGTTGTGTGACTGAAGTCCCATCTTCTCACTGATTATTGGTCAGAAACTGCCATCAGTTTCTTGGGACTGCTCCCAAGTCCTTCTTACATGACCTCCTCCACTGTTTCTTCAAGAGCAGTAAGAGAATCTCTCTCATGCTTCAAATATCTTTTTTTTCAGAAAGGGCCCAGCCCCTTTGAAGGACTCATTTGATTGAATTAAGTCCACCCAGGATAATCTCTCTTTTGATTAACTCACCTTCAACTGGTTTTGGACCTTAACTGTATCTGAAAAACTGTCTCATCTTTGTCATGTAATATATCCTAATTGTGGAAATAATATTCAACATATTCATAGCCTTTTCCATACTCAATGAGAGTGGCTTATTTAGGCTGGTTGCACTAGGGAATAAGGAATTTAGGAGTCATCTTAGAGTTCCATCTACCACATTATGACCCAGCACACCTGAAGACAGGTACCCAGGGAGGCAAGTACAAGAATGTACATCACAGCATTGGCGAGAACGCGAGAACTTTTACTTTCCATCCAAATGTCCAAAATGGGAAATGTATAGATAAAATGAGGAATATTCTTAAGTTGGAATAGTAAACAAAAGTTCAACAGTAAACAACGAGTAGCTAGGTGAAATATATGTATCTTAACATGCACCTTCCTTCTTTCACTGAGTATGATAGTAAGTGAAAATATAAAGTTAGATAGGTAAAGTTTTAAAATACTTACAAAAGTATATCTTACTTATAGATATACTTTGTTGTATTAGTCATGCCTTTTTATTTTCTGTATTTCTAATACCTTGACATCAGAGGCCTTGCTATAGTGGCGAGACCGGCCCACCCAGAGCTAGCTAGAGCTAGAGAATGACTATAAGCTCCCTTCCTCATACAAACCAACCAACTCAGAGCCTGTACCTCAACCACTTCCCCTACTGGGCTTTCACACCCAGGGCCACTATTTCCCTGCTTTAATCGACCCAGAGCCAGGAACCAGACAGCTAGGGACAATTCCTGAGCCCACAGAAATTATTCAAACCTGCTGATACTAAACCTGCTCACCCTGCCTTTCCCATTCCTTCCCATGGAAACCACAATGAAGGCTCTTGCCCCTGTTTTCCCCTCAATCCCTCAGACTCTTGATCAACCCCGATGTCTCCCCATGTGGCTCTGGATGGTGGACTGTGCCCCTCCCCTTGGGAACTGTGCTAAGCTATCTTTTTTTTGTGTGTGTGTGGTATGCGGGCCTTTCACTGTTGTGGCCTTTTCCGCTACGGAGCCTGATGCGCAGGCTCAGCGGCCATGGCTCACGGGCCCAGCCATTCCGCGGCATGTGGGATCCTCCCGGACCAGGGTACGAACCCGTGTCCCCTGCATCGGCAGGCGGACTCTCAACCACTGCGCCACCAGGGAAGCCCCAAACTATCTTTTAAGTGGCAGTCATTTCCTGATCTGTTGGGCTCACCATACCTAAATAATAATAAAAAATGTATTTAAAAATGATTTTTATGAATATATATGTATGTTAAAATATTTTTTAGAACACTGTCAGGATACATACTAAACCCCTCTAGGACTTAAAAGGGGAACAAGATGGGGGAGTTGGGATATCAGAGGCTCTCAACTTCACAAGTAGTCACTTGCTTTCATAAATTAGGAAACTCAAAGCAAATATAACAAAATGCTTAAAACTATTCATTCTATGTGGTGGGTCAGGAGTGTTTATTCTATGATTTTTAAAATCTTTATCTCTAAAATTTCTGAAAATAAAAATTGTTTTTTAAAAAGATAATATTGTATATAACATTCAAAAGATATGGTAAAAACTAATAATATAAAATAAAAAGCAAAGATAGTATTCTGGTGATCCATACACAAGTTGAGATGAAATTTACAACATAAATTAAGGTAAAAAAATTCAGGGAGGAGACACAAGAGCAGGTGCTTATAAAAGTAATGGTATCCCACACACTTCCATTTATTTACTGACCACCTGTTCAGCATCCCTTCTCAGCAGGGTTAGTGTATCAGTTATCTATTACCACAGTAATGCTGTGTAACAACAACAGAAAACGCAAAACCTCAGTGGCATGCAGCAATAAACACTTGCTGCTCACAAGTCTTTGGGCTGACTGAGCAGTTGTGTTGATCTGAGCTGTGCTCAGCAAGACTTACTCATGTGTCTATTGCCAGCCATAGCTCAAGTAAATCACTGATCATGGATGGATTCTCACATATCTAGTCCCTCTTGGCTCTGTTCCACATGACTGTTCTCCAGCAGGTTAGCTTATTCTTATGGGGAAGACAGAGGAGAAAGAGAGAGCAAGAAGAAACACACACAAGACCTGTTAAGACCTAGGATCATAACTAGCACACTCAATCCCCCCACTTGCCGCCAAGGCAAGTATAGATGCAGCTTCTTTAATAAAAGGAGTTTTTAAAAAATCAAGACCATTACCACAATCAATATACTACAGTTTATCTATCTTGTGTTTAGTTTCTCCAGTTTACTTCATTCACTATGAGAATTAAGGAGACACTGAACAGAGAGAGCTCTGGTAAGTATTTGTTTTAAATGGGTCCTTATGTGTCCCCACTTCAGATAATATCTCAACATGTCAATATCTTTATCAGCTGAGCTAGACCTTCCTAAAGTATTATAACCCAAGAAAAACATAAGTCGCAGATTCTTCAGAAATCTGTCCCTATATACAGTCTGACCAGTCGATTCTGTTAACCAGCAAGAAGGTATGAACCAAAGAACTGTGGGAAAAGATGGTGTGAAAATACTGCATATGACAATATTTCCCCTTAGGAGGTCACAAGGCACATTAGTTTTAGACACTGATGGTCGCCCCCACCCAACATCCATTCCTTCTTTTTCTTACTAAGAACACCTTGTTTTCACATGAGATATTATGCACCAGTAAAAAATAGTCATTATTCTAGACTCCCTTAGGAGTAGGGATAGCCCTGTGACCTACTTCCTATCAATGAGATATAAGCACAAGTTAACTAGGAGGACAACTGAGAAAAATATTCTCTGAAATAAAGGGACATATTTTTCTGTCATCCACTTTATGCTCTTGATTCTTCCCTACTCTTCCTGCCTAGGATGTAAATATAATGCCTAGAAATACAGCAGCCCCCAGGTGAATGTGAGTTTGAGGAAGAAAGCCTCATGCTATGCAAATGAGGGGGAAGGAGAGTGAGGGGAGAAGCCTGACTGTTGGTGGAACTACCATTCCACTCTGGGTGTAACCCAGCAAGACTCTATGGGGCATTTCTTGGACAGACCCCCTCCCCATATCCTCTGCTGTAGCTTGTAGCTGAAGTACCTAGATAATAACATCTGATGCATCTTTCCTGAGTTTTTTTACAGATGCTAAAACCCCCACCAAATGGAAGAAATTAACTACTTGATGACCATGAACAGTAGTCCCCAGACCTATCTGCTCCTAAGGATTGATAATGTTAACCCCTGGGATACCACCCTGTCAACTAATCAGAGAATGTTGCACAAGCTGGTCACGTACCCTGGGACACCCCTCCCACATCTTGCCTTTAAAAAACGCTTTGCTAAAACCCATTGGGGAATTCGGGCTTTTGAGCACTAGCTGTCCCAGATTCCTTGTCTGGCACCTTACAATAAACACTGCACTTTCTTTCTTTCAACACAACCTGGTGTCAGTAGATTAGCTTTACTGTGTGAGGGTGAGCAGACTCAACCGTGGTTCAGTAACAGGGATGCTTATTTCAGCATTTAGTTTTCCTACATGAGAAAAATAAACCCCTACCTGTTTATACCTACACAATCAGGTTTCTGTTACATGCAGCCAAATGCAAAGCTAAATAATATGTGGGTTCTAAGAATTTCTGCATAAAGAAATCAATCTTTCCTAAAGTTATTTACACCCAAGTATTTTTTTAAAAAGTATTTATTTTTACTTCATTTGATATAAATTTCCACAAAACAATGTTCTATAGAATATCTGTTTGGGAAATGCAGTTTATCTCCTGTTATAAAAACTTTTATAATTGCCAGTCTGTTTTGCTGCTTAAAGTACTGAATTAATGAGATCAAGGTGTAAAACTGGTTTTCATATGGACAAATTAGTTTCACCTTATAACACTAGCTATCTTAGAAAAGACATTATGGATTTATCCATGAGTCATTGATCCCTAAAATATTTATTGGTTACCCAATCAATTCCAAGTTTTCTGCAGGTTCTGGGGATACAAAGATAATTTAATCATGTTTCCAAGTCTCAGTTATCTTAAAGTAAGTGTGACAAAACAGTTCATTATAATGTAATACATCTAACATTCCATTACTATAATTTAAGGACAATTCCAAACATTCGGGATAAGCCATAATTTTTTCTGATTCAAGAATACTGGCTTTACATGCTATCAGGCTCCTAGGAACAACTGGGTTCCTTAACAAGAAAGAGATCTAAGCTAACTAGCCAGCACTGGCATCCCAACTGAGCTTTGGCTTTCTTTAATTGTCCTAGGACACACAATGACACATGTCAAAGGACAAAGATATCAATTCTTTGTGAAAACTGTAAATTAACAATGTTGGTGGTAAAAGTGAACAGATCTGATATGGAAAGAAGAGGAGAAAGACATAATTATAACTAAAGGGAAGGAGGGTTCAAATTAAAAGGACAGATACCTTTAATAGGATGAAGGACGTAAGCATGTTTTCAAATTGCAGGGGAGATGTTAGTGGAAATGCAGAAGAAGAATGCGCCAAAAAGAAGAGTTAGCTGATGGAGCAAAGTCTCAGAGGAGATAGGAGGAGGTGGAATAAAGAACATTGAATTAACCTGAACAGAAATAGAATCTTATCCTCTGATTCAAAAGGAGAGCAATAAGATGAGAGTGGATGTCAGAGGTATGGATATGAGTTGAGTTGTGTCACAAAAGTATACTCCAGATCACCCTGGAGTAGAACGGGCCCCTAATCCAATATAACTGGAGTCCTTATAAAAAGAGTGACGTCTGGATACAGACACACAGAGATGGAAGAAGACATGAAGACACATGAGGAATGACAGCCATGTGACAACCGAAACAGATTGGAGTGATCCATCTACAAACGAAGGAATACCAAAGATTTTCGATAACACCCAGAAGTTAGGAAGAGGCAAAGAAGAATGCTCTTCTACAGATTTCACAGGGAGCATTACCCTGCTGATGTCTTGATTTCAGACTTCTAGTCTCCAGAATTGAGATAGTAAATTTTTGTTGTCATAAACCACGAAGTTTGTGGTACTTTGTTACAGCAGTCTTAGGAAACTAATGGACGGATGCTGTGGAAAACCACAGCCTTATCTTATTGATGAAGAAGGGGTTCAGGGAGTAGCAGGAAGGTTTAGAAGGGAGTGCTGAGCTGTAGTGAAGTTCTAAAATAATAGCTGAAGGGAATGGAAATGGAAGCCAAGCATGAAGATATAAAAATGAGTAATGAGAACCTGGCTGAAGTCAGTAACTATGAATTTATGGCAACATTAATATGATAAAAATCCCAGACACAAATATGAATTTAGTACATGATAAAGGTGGTATTTCAAGTCAATGTATAAATGATGGATCCAGCACAATACATTTGACAATTTGGAAGAATAAATAAGGTTAAATATCTACAGACAGAATTGCCTATCCTCTTAAATCTCAAAATAATCTTTAAAAGTTATTTATAATAATAGTAAGAGAAAATTAAAAAAATTTTTAAAAACCTAAATATTAAATAATTGGAGATAGCATATAAATGATATTTGTTGTTAACAAATTCTCCATAGTGAGAATATATTATTTTTAATTGAAAAAAATGTCAATACATGTTATTTTCAACTCTTACAGTCTTCTTGTAAAATACATATACATACATAATGTGTCTGTATCTCTATAGAAAATAAATGGTGAAATTCTATCAAAAATAAATGGTAGGGCTTCCCTGGTGGCGCAGTGCTTGAGAGTCCGCCTGCCGATGCAGGGGACCCGGGTTCGTGCCCCGGTCCGGGAAGATCCCACATGCCGCAGAGCGGCTGGGCCCGTGAGCCGTGGCCGCTGAGCCTGCGCGTCCAGAGCCTGTGCTCTGCAACGGGAGAGGCCACAACAGTGAGAGGCCCACGTACCACCAAAAAAAAAAAAAGGTAGAACTATAATACAATGCTATTGACTTATCTCTAAATGATGAAATTGGAAGACTTTCTTTCTACATGATTTTATTTACCAAATTATACAATGAATACATGGCTTAATCATTTATAACTTTATTTAGAAAACAAAGTGCTATATCAATTATGATTCCAGATTTTAGGGTCTTATACACAGCTGTATACATATTTGTGTACTTGAGACCTCGTAGCTACCTTAGAAGATGGTGACTTTCACTTTCTCTGCATAGCATGGAACCCTTGTGAAAAGTGAAGAAAAATAATCTGCCAAAAAGAATATATGTATGTTTGTACATATACCTATAAATATATATTCAAGTGCAATATCTATTAAAACATTTAAAAAATCTTTATATATATGTTACTTGCACATCCCCAAATTCAATGAAAATAGAAGTTCTCGTGAAAATAAAATGATCTGAGAAAGAAGAAGCAGGTCAGTTTAAGAACAATTAGGCTCAAAAAAGTTTGAGTATTATCTTCCTGGTGGGCTCAGTTGTGTTATATAATCTAGAAAAAGCACAAGTTTGTAGAGTTTTTGAGATGTTTTATTTTAGTGCTTTCATTTTCTATAATGAAATGAGATAATAAATCCCTATTTGTGTCTGAGTATCCCAAAATAGCTTGTAAGAATAGAAAAATCTGACAGTTGCTGAGGAAAAAAGGAAAAAAAAAAAAAGTGAAAATAGCTGAATCTGTCCAATCTTGTATTTATCCATTCAGGCTAAAAATGGTGTTATTGTTGAAAAGAAATTAAGAAATTTTCTTCAGAAAAATAAAACAAAAACTTTTGTTGAGAAAAATGGCATTTGTTTCTCACTAAATACAAATGTGCAAAATTAATTTAATTCTTTTATTGGTAACTAAGTAAAAACATAATAGTGGATTGTCATTCTTTCATTCTGCAAACACTTAGAAGTCCCAGCCCAGGCACAACAGTGATGGAGATGGACTCCAGCAGGAATAAAATGTAGTCTCTGTCCTCAAAGAGCCTTATAATCTTTGTAAATTAAAATCATGACAAAGGGCACAAACAGGCAGTTCACAAAAGAAGAGAAGCTAATTGTCTAGAAACATATATAAAATATTCATCTTCAGTAGTAATCAAAAAATTCAACTTTAAAATATGAATGAGATACTGTTTTTCATCAGGCAACTTAGAAAATAATTTCTAAGAATTTTACACAAGATTGGTACATAAAAGTAGGACCTCTAATTAATTAATAACTAAACATAAATTAGAAAATCTTTCTGGAATATAATCTCACAACACGTATCAAAAGAATTAAAAGTATTCATATTCTATGGCATAAATTCACCTCCAGTAATTTCAACTGAGAAAATAGATGATTGAAGTTCTCATAAATGGATCAACAAGAATGTTCATCACACAGTTTTCAGTAGTTTTTGATAGCTAAAAATATATATTAACAACCAATATACCATGAAATGGAAGATTTGTCAAAAATATGGCACATTTTTATACTATGTTGCTGTTAAAACTTAAATAGTAAAATAATATTGAATAATATCAAGAATTTTATGATATAATTAGTGAAAAATAAAATCACAAAAATTGGGTTTAGCATGGTGCCATTGAAAATAATTCTTGTGTATATATTGTAAAAAGATATACACACAAGTGGTAAGATATACACAAAAAAGTTAAACTTGTTATAATAGAAAATAAGATTGTAGGTAATTTTATAATGTTGAAATTAAATGTTAATGCTACTGAACATGTAACATTTCTTCTGTTAAGAATTAACTTTTAATTAAACAACTTTTGTCTGTCTATGGTTTAGACACAATCCTTGCATGCTTTCTCAGACTCCATTGACTGCCTCCTTTCTCTCTCAGCTGACTACCCACCTTCATCAAATCTCCCTCCACTCTTATACTTTGATGCAACACCATACATGGAAGTGTGGGATTTGGCTTCCTGAGAAGCTCCTACAGAGCCAGATGAAAAATTAACTATTTCCCATAAGATAAAACTTGCCCAGTAAGAACCAGGAGATGAGGGAAAGTCAGACAGATTAATTCTCCCTTCTTTCTCTCATACATACATTACATTACTCTGAGGTGTTAATCCTCTTTGTAATCTGTCTGTTGAAGTCTCATGTACTGAGTACACATGTGATCTGAAAAACATGCTGTCTCTCATCATGAAGTATAGTTGTCCCTCAGTATCCTCAGGGGATTGATTCCAGGACCCCACCACAACTGTAGATACCAAAATTTAGGGATGCTCAAGTCCCTTATATAAAATGGTGTAGTATTTGCATATAACCTGTGCATATCCTCCCATATACTTTAAAGTACCCCTAGATTATTTATATCTAATATAATGTAAATACTATGCAGATAGTTGCAAATACAATGTAAATGTGATGAAAATAGTTGCTGGTGTGTGGTAAATTCAAGTTCTGCTTTTGAAACTTTCTGGATTTTTTATTTTTTAATACTTTTTTTTCACATCTTTATTGGGGTATAATTACTTTACAATGGTGTGTTAGTTTATGTTTTATAACAAAGTGAATCAGTTATACATATACATATGTTCCCATATCTCTTCCCTCTTGCGTCTCCCTCCCTCCCACCCTCCCTATTTTTTAATACTTTTGATTCAAGGGTGGTTGAATCCACAGATGCAAAAGCTTGGATACAAAGGGCCAACTGCAATAGATTCGAATTAATGTATTTTTTCTTGGTTCTCTTCTCTTTTTCTTCATCTTGATTGCCTTAGACTTGTACCACTCAGATAAAATGTCAACACCTTAAATTTTCCCTCAGATTCTCTAAGTCTAATGTCACCAAAATTGGAAAAGGAGATATGTACAAATATCCATATTGCAATATGTTACAAACTCCAGGTGAGAGATACAAATTGAGTACTAGAGCAAATACAGTAAGAGGTCACTTTCAATAAGGATTTAGGTATATTCTCTTAAAAAGCTCACCTAAGTTGGACTTTACAACATGAGTATGATTTTTGACAATGGAAATGTAAGGACAATTAAGGGATTCCATTTACCTGAAGTCCTGTCAAAATTAGAAATTTGTATAATGTGGTAGATACTGCTAGTTGCTTACTCAGTATGCATTTCCTACATAGGAAAACCAAAATAGCATCTTCTTAACTAAATAGGGATAGATAACTCCTATTAAGTTTGCAAGTAGACAGTTTCTGGAATTGCTTGAGTAGTTCAAGAATTAAGGGCCAAGATATCTGCAATTCTCTTGGACTTTCCTTTGGGGTAAAAAATTGTGGCTGTAGCTCCAGCTATTACATCATACTCCAGGAAAGTGAGGGAGTGGGGAAGACAAAAATGGCTCATCCCAATTAAAATGTCCATGTTTTAAAAACCTCATTTTTTACTCAGAGCTCCACCTAACAACATCTGACATTGATTTATTTCTAATTGACCAGCAATGTGGCATGTGGCCACCCATTTATGAAAGTGAAACTAATGAATGAAGTTTTCAGCTGGGCACCTTGAAACCAATAATCAAGTCAGGATTTTGCTACAAGGAAAGAAGGAGAAAATGCATACTGAGTAAGCAACTAGCAGTATCTACCACATTATATGAAGGTTTTGGGAATGGAAAGCAGCAAGCCAAAGAAAGACTCAGAGCATCCAGATGCTTACTTGTTATGAAAAGTGCCAGAGATAGAGAGCAGTCAAAGACTGAAGTTTCCAGGCTGTCTGACCATGAGGATTATTATCTACTAGCACTGGTTTGCCATGACTAACTGAGTTAGTTACTTAACTTTTTCAAGCATCAGTTTTCTCAACTGAAGATGGTGATACTGTATATTATGAGTGTTTTGAAGTCCATATATATATATATATATACAACCAAGAAAATTGAAAATCTATGTCTACATACAAAAACCTGTATATGAATGTTTATAGAGGCATCATTTATGAGTCAAAAAGTAGAAACAATCCAAGCGTTCATCAACTGATGAATGGATAAACAAAATATGGTAAACCATACAATGGAATATTACTTGGCCATAAAAAGGAATGAGTACTGATACATACCAAAACAGTGATGAACCCTCAAAACATTGTGCTAAGTGAAAGTAGCCAGTCACAAAAGACTGTATATTATATGATTCCATTTACATGAAATGGAAAGAATGGGAAAATCCATAGGAATAGAAAGATTAGTGATTGTCAGGGGTCAGGGGAAGGAGAGAATGGGGAGTAACCACTGATAGACAGAGGGTTTCTTTCTGGGGTGATAAAAATATTCTGAAATTATATGGTGGTGATTGTTCTACAGCTCTGTGAATATACTAAGTAAAAACCACTGTCTTCTATACTTCAAAGGGTGAATTCTGTGATATGTAAATTATTTCTCCATAAAGCTCTTATTTAAAAATATTTTGTAGAGATCAAATATGATAAGCTATGTGAAGTCCTGGACATGACATCTGGCAGAGAGTCAGCTCTCAATAATAAATATTAGCTATTACCATTTAGATTGGCTCAGTTTATGAAGTTCTGGATGATGATAAAGTCACTGAGAAAAAAATGGTTGTGTGTTGGGCTGCACCCTGCAGGTATACAAAGCCTGTGCTTACCCAGCTTTAAGATCGAAGAAAGAGCCTGGAGTCAGCAACAGAGACATCCGTGGTTTAATGGATGGGGAGCTTACATGTTTGAAGCAAAGTCCTGGAGTAACAATACCCCATCGTGTGCAGCTGTGGCGGGCAGAAAGTGACAGCAATCTTCACTCCCAGGGGGTGGGGCCAGTTATAGGGGAGCTACCAGGGAAACCCACAAAAGGGCACGTCCCTCACCACCCCTTTGATAAGAACAATCACTAGCTGGGGACTGGGACCAGTAAGTAGGAAGGTCAGTCAGGTGAGTAGGGTGTAGGTGAAGCAGGCCCTGGTCAGGCAGGGGATGTTTAGAGAACAAGAGAACATCCATCTTGAGTGGCCTGATCATACAATGAATCAACTTACTTTTGTGGAGGAGAAAGTGATCACAGATCATGTTGCGGGATCCCCTGTTCTATCGTGACATCTCATCCTCCTTGAGGCAAGCCAAGGGGGGCACTGTCTTGGTGACACAGGACAGAACAGGGTGAGTACACAAACCTGGCACTTTCCTGGCTGGTGTTTGTCAGATATGGACAGAACTTCCCATTGTCCTAATGCTGGAACAGAGAAGTGCAGGCTTCCCTGAAGCAAATCTTGATGATAAGAAACTACCAATAAGGGGGGAAATTTCCCACGGAATATCAGATGTTTTAACAAATGTCATGAACACAACTCCTGCTACCAAGAGAGGAAGGGGGGATTTAAGCAGAGAAGAACTACTTTAAAGCTGACCTTTCCACACAGTCTGGATCTATGTAATCCAATAAAAGGGCTTAATGCTTTTGCAGTGTGTTCTGAAGGAGCCACTTTACTGTGACAAGATGGTCTGTTACATACACAGGGCCCTGAAGGGGCACACAACCGAGGATTAGTTAGTTATTAGATGTGTTCTCTTACTTACTTTTCTTGTTAAAAGAAGGAGAGAATACATGAAAAAAGACTTGTAAGAGACAGAGAAAATTATCAAAAATGCATATTGTTTTTTTTTCCCGAGAAGCTCCAAAGTCACTCTTTACAATTGCCCTGCTGAATTCTAACATTTAAAAAATTCAAACAATTTTAGACCATTAACCGGCACAATAAGGACTAAATATTTATCTAGCATTGCCAATGTTCCTTTCCTTGTGAAAATCCTTAAAAATGTGGACAAATTAATTCTTAAAAATACTCTATAAAAAATCAGTACTAGGGTTTATTTATATAAGAACTAGAGTTTTCCCAACCTGAATCTCTCTTTACTTGGTTGAATCAATGATAAACATGATGCTAAAGTATGCTATAAGAGAACACAATAAATGTGAAAAGACTCTAATTGTAAGGATTATTAGAATGATATTAACAATAAAAAACCAGTTCTATCATTTTACTCTGAGTTTTGATGATTGACAGTAATGCCTGTCTAAAGGTCACATAGCTCTTGAGTTCTAAAGAGAGATCATTGAAATTGCACTGGTCACACACATTCATACATATTATCTATGAATTCAACACCAGCTTTTATTTCCAATTGTCAACACTTTTTGTTCTTTTCAGCCAACCTTTATGGAAGCCTGCTGTATACTTGTCACCATGCTAGACATTGGGGGGGAACACGGATATTGAGCATATGGTGCCAGCCGTCAAACGCATGCAATCTCATAGAGAAGTTATAGAAAGAGCATTAACCTTCCCATTCTGAGGCCCAATGCCAGTACCAATAATAAAAGGAAAAGCTATAAGAGCACTGACAAAGACTGGTTGTCAGAGGGGAGGTTAATGAAGAGTTCATAATTAAAAGGGCATTTGAGGCAGCTCTGTTGTAGTAGAAAAGACCATGAGGTGGGAGAACAAAAATAGTTCCCGTTCTGATATTGTGCTCTGTGTATCCTTAGAAATGTCATTTAACCTCCATGGGTTTTCTCACTTATAAACTAAGGGGGTTGAATTAGATAATGCCAAGGGCACTTCAAACTTTAACATATACCTATAATCAGCAAAACATGTGGTTGTACATTCAGTAGGAAAATTTTTGTTTTAGTTATTCAAAACTCTCACCAGAGTAGTAAGATGGAGAATTCCATTTAATATTCATGTGGGAGTATCTTTGATAAAACATTCTAGATTTACAATGGGGCAAGAGCAGAGTGCAGGGGTGTTGTCTCAAAGGAAGACCAGCAAGAAAATTTTCCTAAGAAAGTCAAATATGAGTGAAATTTTGAAGGTTAAATAGAAGTTCTCCAGTGAAGAAGAAGATAAAGGGAAAGTTTTGCAGATTAAATCGGTATAGCCAGTATAGAGAACAGTATGTAGATTCCTTCAAAAACTAAAAATAGAGTTACCATATGATCCAGCAATCCTACTCCTAGACACATATCTGGAAAATACTCTAATTTGAAAATATACATGAACCCCAATGTTCATAGCAGCACTATTCACAATAGCCAAAATATGGAAGCAACATAAATGTCCATTGACAGATGAATGGATAAACAAGGTGTGGTATACACACACACACACACACACACACACACACACACACACACACAATGCAGTATTACTCAGCCATAAAAAAGAATGAAATAATGCCATTTACAGCAACATAGATAGACCTAGAGATTATCATACTAAGTGAAGTAAGCCAGACAAAGACAAATATCATATGATATCACTTATACGTGGAATTAAAAAAAAACGGTACAAATGAACTTATTTATAAAACAGAAATAGACTCACAGACATAGAAAACAAACTTATGGTTACCAAAGGGGAAAGGGGGAGGGAGGGTTAAATTAGAAGTTTGGGATTAACTTATACACACTACTATATGGTCCTACTGTATTGCACAGGGAACACTACTCAATATTTTGTAATAACCTATAAGGGAAACGAATCTGAAAAAGAATGTGTGTATATATATATATATATATATATAAAACACATATATATATATATAACTGAATAAATATGCTGTACACCTGAAACTAACACAGCATTGCAAATCAACTATACTTCAATTAAAAAAATACATTTAAAAGAAGTGCAAAAGTGCCTACTTTGTATACAGTCACAGGTCTAAGAGAATGGACACAAGAAGGAAATGCAAACAGCCCCATAAGGGAATATAGGAGGTAAGTAGGGAAGTAGAAAGGAAAGATGTGAAATTCCCTCTTGCTCTGTACTGTCTTAAGCCTCTGTAAAAGCTATTTTATTTTGTATCCTGGAAAGAACAATTTAGTAGGAATGTGAAAGGACAGGAAGGACTAGAGCCAAGAGATACTGAAGGCAGAAAGATCAGTCATGGAGCTACCACTGTAATCAAGTCAGAAATGATATGAGACTGAATTAATACAGTAACAACGTAGATAAAAGAGGATGGCTAAGTGAAAATACATAATACAGTATGTATGGGAAGTCAGACCTGGAACACTTTAGAACCACTAGTGGAAGTGTCACATCCAGAAAAACCCAGATAAAGTAGAGTTGTATCTAAATCATCACCTCCACCGACATCCTGACACATCCCTTATATTTCCATCTCTTTAAGAGTGAGTGAAATAACATTCCAAATTAGACTAACAGCTAGTCTTTTCTTCTTTGCCCATGCTTTCTTCTAAGAGACTCTGCCTCCACTCCCAGCTCCTTCAGAAATGGTGATGCTGTGTGGCTTCATTTGTACCACAACTGATGGAACCAGAGCTGTATGTGGAACTCTGAGTTTGGACCAATGAGTTTCTTCTCTATAGAACTTGTTCTAAGAAGTACAGAGAAATTGTGGAGGTAGAGACTGTGGTCTTAGGTATGTGGATTTAGAGGAGGAAGCCATTTTTAGCCATGAGTACACTGACAAAAGCAGAGGTCATCTGTTGGAGAGAAGCATGAGTGTTACTAACTTGGTGAAGAAGCAGAGACAAAGCTCCTCCAAGACTGAGCAAGAAAGGGAGGTTTTCTTCTAACTTTCCAGTTCCCAGTCTAGGCTCAGTTCTATTCCTGGTAACTGAGTTCCTTGAGCTTGAGCTCATTGTTACTTGACGTGATAGGAATTAATGTCTTCTTCTTGAAACTAAATCATCATTAATTCTCACACAACCCAATACATTGTGGCTCTATCAGCACATGGCCTCTTCTAAAAACAACTAGAAGCTTGGTATAGCTAGACTTTTGCCAAGAAGCACTCGTCATGTGCCCCCTTAGAAGCTACATTCCAGCTACATTGATAAACATTCAATATCTTACCTAACCTGGTGAGATAAAAATAAGAGGTAGTGCTCATCTATCTGAGGCAGTCTAACGTAATGACTAAGAATGTGGGCCTCAGTCACAAACTACCTGAGCTTGCATCCCAGACCCAGGTCAAGTAATGTGACCCTTCTGTGCCTGAGATTTTCATCTGAAAATAGGCACAATCATAGTACCCATCCCATAGATTGTGTAAAGATGAAATGAGATCGTGTATGTAAACAATTCTTTGTACATGTAAGTACTCAAGAAGTTTTAGTCATTATAATTTTATTATTATTATTTATAACTTTCCATTTCTTTTCCACCACTAAGTTCTTTTAGTTCAGAGTTTTATTTCCTAAATATGCCACATCCATGCAATCTTTTCCATCAAGATTGCCCCGGTACTAGTCCAAGTCAGTGTTAGCACTTTTCACAGTGGTTACACTTACCTGCTGTCCCTGGCCCCAGTCTTACCCATTCCAAATGCATCTATATACAAAACTAGAGTCATTTTACTACAGTTCAAATCAATTAATATCAATTAATATCTCCTCGATGAGTCCTCACTGGCCTCAGGATGAAATCTTATTCCTTATTGGTATGTAAGGCCCGTCATGATGTGACTGATGCTTAGCTGTCCAGCCTCATCTCTTGCCATTTACTCTCCCTGATCTAGTTTCTGCATTTCGGAAGTTCTCTCACTGGGCATTAATATAAGATAAAACACTCTTCCCCCTTTCTTCACTCTGCCTTCTGCTATTCCTCCAGTTGTCATCTTAGACATCACTTCCTCTGAGAATAGCCTTTGATACTACAAGATTTATCTTTTTCCTCTACTTCAGCGTAAGCAGTTCAATTTTGAGCAAGGTCAATCATTCACCATTCTATTCCCAATACTTAATATAGTACTTGACACCATTTTTAAATGAACGAATGGATGGATGAATGAATAAACTAAGTAATGCAACTTTGTAGCGCATGAAGCCAGGTGGAATACAGGAAATCATGTCCAGGGGAAAGGCCAACAGTGAAGCCAGGTTAATACATCTAAAACTGAGCTGTCAACCCAAGTAACAAGACAGAGTGAGGGCCAAGCAAGGAGCTGAGCAAAGGCAGGTGCAAGGAGATACCAAGGAAGGATTCCCAAGGTAGAACGGCTCATGGTGACTTTTCATGGAATCCCTGAGCTGGCTTGAGTAGCATGTGGGATTCATTTAAAGGGACTCTAGTACAGTGGACAATAAGCAATGGGGAGATATTGAATGATTTTAAAAAGAAAAATGACAGGATCAACTTTGTTTTGGAGAAAGATGGCATTTTCAGCATTATAGAAGATGGTTCGAAGGGGCAAGACTGTTGTTAGAGACACTCGTTAAGAGACCATGTCAAGGGCTTCCCTGGTGGTGCAGTGGTTGAGTCCGCCTGCCGATGCAGGGGACATGGGTTCATGCCCTGGTCTGGGAAGATCCCACATGCCGCGGAGAGGCTGGGCCCGTGAGCCATGGCCACTGAGCCTGTGCGTCCGGAGCCTGTGCTCCACAACGGGAGAGGCCACAACAGTGAGAGGCCCACATACCGCAAAAAAAAAAAAAAGAGGCCATGTCAAAACCCAATGAAAAATAATAACATTCTGAACCAAGGCAGTAAGGAAGGGGAAAAGACAGACAAAAGCAACTATAATCAAACACACATTTGGGCATATTCAATATATAATTAAGGTTTTGTTTGCAGAGGAAATTGCAGAAACTACCTTTAGAAAGACAAAGTAAATGTAAGAAAGTATAGGGTAATTGTGTCTCCTATGAATTTTGAATTCATATTTGAAACAGGAGAAGCTAACTATCACCTCTTCAGCCTTGTGGAACTACAATGACGATATGTTTAAAAACAAAAAATCGACTGTAGTTGAATTCACAAATATGCTTTCCAAGACCTGGACCAGGCCTAGGACACTGGGGTACATGTATTTAGTTTGAGACAGCCCTAAACTTTCCTATCAGCCCCTTCCAACAATCAGTTTCCGATGGTTATGGGCTCCTGTTTGAAGCACAACAGCTCTGTCACCCGTGCGAAGAAGTGTCATCCAGGACAGAGCATGAAAGCTGCCAACTTCCCATTTCACTGAAGTCGGCACTCTTTTCATGCTTCCTGACAACAATGCTGCCATTATGCCCTGGGTGAAGAGACACCTTCCCCTGGAAAGTGATCCGTACAAGAAAAATGTGTTTCAAATCTCTCTAAAGAACAAGGAGCTAATTCAGCTTGCTTTTGTGGGACTTTCCTTTCCTAATGTTTAAACAAATGATTTTTGACGGAAACATCAGTTGAGGTTTCACAGTTAAAATTCTCCCCCAAATTATCTAACACTTGTTGGGGAAATTATCTCAGAAGGTTACAGGGTGAGACTTGAACATAAAATATCAAAGGACCGCTCACATATCCAGCTGAGCCCCCTGCGATGTCACAGGACTTCTCAGAGGTGAGAGCTGAGTGGTGAGAGCTTGTGCTAACCTGCCTGACAGCCAAGGTCTTGTTCCTTTCAGAGTAATCTCCCTTGAGTACTCCATGACAGGCTGGCTTAGGTGGGCTCAATCCAATTTAATGGATGATTTGACAATGGAAAATTGAGGAAAGAAGGAAATGATACATGCCAGATATCAGCCCAAGCGAAGCTGAAAGTGTGTGATACCTGTCATTCATTCACCAAGTGGGAAGTGTCCGAATGAATAAATGCTCAGTATGGGGGAAAATTCTAGCAGAGTCTCTGGGGAGGGGAATGTCCATCTATCCTCTAATCCTCCTGCATAGTGTCCAGATTTGGGGGCATTACTCGGACAGTGCATCTCTGCCCAATCTGACACACTCCTTTTAGGACCTACCTTGTCCCAAGCAGGTGTGAGAGTATCCATATTTGTGGCCTCAGCTTTTATCTCTTCTCATTGCCAGACGTCTCTGTTACTAATCTCCTCCTCTTTCTACATTTTAGCTTATGCTGATCACCGTCCAGCTTATGATAATCACCTGATCATCATTCCCAGGTGATAATTCCCAGGTTCCATTGGTAGTGAATGGCTCCTAATTTGGTTGCCTTGGAACCTCTATTCTCGTGAAGTGTTCTCATAGGCCTCCCTTCTGGACATAGTACGACCCAGGGGACTCAAGCCAATCCCCTCCTTAAAGCACTTTCCTTCTTATCCACATATCAGCTGGCATTACAGTCTGCCAAAGTATTAACATGAATAGAGAAGGAAATGCTTTAACTAGTTTTAGCTTTAAAAGTTCTTTATCACTTTTATGAGATTGCTTGGTTTACATGGATTATCCCATTTAATCCTAACAATTAAATTACTAAGTAGATGCTATAATTATGCCTCACTTATGCTTAAAGAAACTGAGCAGCTAAATAATTTTTCCAAGATCAGACGGCAAGTAAGTTAGGGAATCAGGACCAAACATAAGTTGTATCTGTTGCCATAGCCTCGGTTATACTTCCCAAAAGGTAACCTTTTCTGTTCGGGAGACAAAAAGATGCTTTCCATGTAGTCTTTGCCCCTTTGAAGCCTCAGCCACTATCCCTGGCTTGCATTCCTGGTCCCTGACTCCAGTAACTTCCTCTGTTCTCCTAGCGCCCAAGTTATCTCAGGAGTTGTAGTTGCCTATTTCCCAAGAAGTTTCTGTGGAGCTGGAAAAATCAGACTTTTAAATAAGGTTGCCAGCTTTCCAAAAGCAATGAATCAGACCTAGAAATCATGTAAAAAGTGTCACTTCTACTTGGTGATCGCTATTAGATAGTTTTCTGTTTTTATACCATGTTTCACTCAGTTCCTGTCACTATCATGGATTGTGACCCCAAAGCAAGAAACTTCTTTGAATATTTCTTTTGTTGTTGTTACCTGGGAGCTAGGGGGAGGAAATGAATTAAAAAATGATGTTTAATATCTAATTTAGCATGGTTCAATTCACCCACTATTTTTTCTCTGTGTCTGTGAGATGCAAGACCTGGTGTTTGATGCTGGGCTGAATCCACAGAGGACAAGAACACACATTGTTTTGGCTCACAGCAGCTGAGGCTAAATAGGGAAAAAATATATATCCACACATATGAATAGAATTTACCTTTGGCAGGTTGCTCCACAATAAGATATCAATTTACATATGGGACAATTATGGTAAAAGTTTGCAAGTGACACACTCTCCAGAACTTTTAATAATTCCTATTCTCCTACAGCAAGATAGGCTATGAATAGAAAAGAATGTCAAGGAGGAAAAGCAATCCAAGTTCAACATGGTAGTTTACATTTGTCTTCTCAAGTAAATAATATTCGTTTCTAATGTAAACTCCTTAGTCACATTAAGCAAACACAAAAGCTTATTAATAAACTGCAGAGAAATCTACTTAATCATGTTATCTCACTTTATTTGGGACTTCTTGCTAATGACCAGTTCTAAATGTTTTGTAAACCATGTTATTCACGGTCATGGTAATTTGAATTCTAAACATCCCTTTTGCAAGAGTCACCATATTTCAGCAGTCTTTACATTATAGTTGACCATTAAAATTCTTAAATTTGAGTTTTTTGGTGCTTTAGAAAATAGATACACTTGAACGTTATTAGGTTGGCTTGAAGGTGCACTACGATTAACTACAAGAACAATGATCGTCTTGCAGAGATCAAATCCAGTACATAATGTAACATTTATGTAGCAATAACGACCATGTTTATAAATACATTATGGAAAACAAGGATTTTTTTATAAGGGGAGATATAGAACAACCCCCAAGACTTAGCATTAAGCGACTAAAAAGTGTTGGTAACTGTGCACAGGTTTCCCTTGCTATCCAAAAGGAGAGTATTCCTATGAAATCTTTTGTAGACTGAAGAAGTAATTACCTAAGGGCACGTCTTGCTAACTATACAGAAAATAAATGGAGATAAAGCACAGATAGCTGCTCACAGACACCGTTCAGAGCTATGGGGCTTGATGCTAAGATGCTGAGTGCAGTTCCCAGGGAAGAAGCTTGGCGGTGCCACTCTTCCTGCTCAGGTGAGCTCTGCCTCTGTAGTAGCTGGCTGCAACACAAATGCTGAAGGCTATGGTGGCTTTCATTTTTTCCATAAAAGAGAAAATCCTCTCTGGATTTCTTTCCGTTAGCAGAAACAGGTACAGTCTGTCCTTCGTATCCATGGTTTCCGCATCCACAGATTCAACTAACCATGATCAAAAATACTTTTTAAAAAAAATCCAGAAACTTTCAAAGAGCAAAACGTGAATTTGCTACACACCAGCAACTATTTACAATTCAGCGGTCCCCAACATTTTTGGCACCAGGGACCCGTTTTGTGGAAGGCAGTTTTTCCACGGACAGGGGAGTGGGAGGGAAGGGTTCAGGCGGAAATACGAGCGATGGTTCAGGCTGTACTGCCAGCGATGGGGAGCGATGGGGAGCGGCAGATGAAACTTTGCTCGCCGGCCTGCTGCACAACTCCTGCTGTGCAGCCGGGTTCCTAACAGGCCGGACTGCTACTGCTACCGGTCCTCAGCGCAGGGGTTGGGGACCCCTGATTTACACTGTATTTACAACTATTTACATAGCATTTATATTGCATTCGGTATTAGAAGTGATCCAGAGATGATTTAAGGAATATAAGAGGATGTGTATAGATTGTAAACAAATAATACACCACTTTATTTAAGGTACTTGGGCATCCACAGATTTCGATATCCTTGGGGGACCTAGAATCAATCCTCTGCCAATACTGAGGGACAGTTTTACTTATGTAGGTCTTTCTTAAAAGCAAAGTGGGGCTTCCCTGGTGGCGCAGTGGTTGGGGGCTCCGCCTGCCGATGCAGGGGACACGGGTCCGTACCCCGGTCCGGGAGGATCCCTCATGCTGCGGAGCGGCTGGGCCCATGAGCCATGGCCGCTGAGCCTGCGCGTCCAGAGCCTGTGCTCTGCAACGGGAGAGGCCGCAACAGTGAGAGGCCCGTGTACCTCAAAAAAAAAAAAAAAAAAGCATAGTGGTGTAAAGCGAACTTTTGAAAAGTGGGGGATCCCTGTATAGTAGGCAACCATTTATTTGAATAAAAGAATATAGGTACATTTAATATATGTTATAATTATAATATAATATGTGCTACAGAAAAATTATACATATATAATTTCTCCTGTGGCAACTAATGAAATTTCTGTAATCACATTCCGAGGGTTTTATTTATTTATTTATTTATTTTAAGAATTTTGCTAGAAAGTCAGGTTCTCCTGCTTCAGTTAGCACCTGTCCTTTGTTTCTATAGCTCTGGCTGAATTTTCAAGCCTTTGCTTAGTGGCTTTCATCAGAAGGGATTTGCTAAGCCTTTAGTTGTGGAGAATGAAATACCTTGCCGTATTGAGAAGTGTCCCTTCCAACAGCTCAGTGGCCGGAGTCAACGCAGGAGGGCCCTCTCACATCACTCTTCAAAACCTGAAGAAATACTTCAGGGCAATAACACAGGCATCAGTGGGTGCCGACGGACGTTTGGCAGTTTACCCTCAACATTGTGATCTCCGCTCAACTTACTCACTATTATGGGTCCTGAAGAAGGTGAGTTGCGAGGCGAGGTCTCGCATTGCCTTAGGTATCTTAAGGACGAAGATATGCTGTCACCTGCTTCTGCTGACAATGTAAAGGATTACGTTATCTTCTCCTGGCTGGAATCATGTGGGGCAGAGTTTTCACTCTGACAATTGTCTAGTGATGAGGAAAGTCATGGGAAACGTGGCTGCCGTAAAGCCTCAGAGTGAGGTAGGCAAGAGACGGGGAGGAGACAGTTAAAAGCAGAGAGATTTGGAAAGGGCACGAAGTCAAGGTAAGACATCTCATGCCACTCACTCTATTCATACATAGAGCCGAAGCAACTCCAGAATCTCTAATTAGGAAGGCTGTGGTGGCGGCAGTTTGATAGAAAGTGGACGGAGAGGAGAACGACGTGGGCTGAAACTACAGTGTGTAGTGTGGCTAATGTTTTTACTTAGTCTTTATACTTATTTTGTGTTTATGTCTAATGCACTGAAGACATGTTATCCTAGCAAGCACGCAATTGTTACTAAGATTACTAAGATCATGTGCTTATTTTGGGGTGATAAAGCAGTTGATGGAGTTTGTAGGAAGGATAAAACTCCTGCCCAGAGACACTGGCATATCCGCTGGGCAGTACAGTTTGCAGAAATAAGTAGGCATATATTAAAGCAGAGGTGAAGGGGGCTGCCCCTTCTGGGGCAGCTGCCAGGTCATTGCACCTGCCAGGTTCAGGTAACTTGAATTAGGTGCAGGTAATTTTGAATGGAAACTTTCAACCCCAGTTAGAGGGTGCCACAGTGTCCCTGTGGTGGCATATCTGAAACAGTGCAGTTGAACCCTCAAAAAAGAAAGAGAGCAGAGGAGAGAGATGGACTCACCATATTTTCCTGAAGTTGCTTCAACTGGATAAAATACAACTGTGATTACAGCTTTTACAGTGTTCTAGTACTCCAAAAAATTTTTTTATTTATGATTGTCAGATTTAGCTGGCTTTAATGCAGTTAAAATTTGTTTGACATCCCCTACATAGTAGAATGTAACTCACTACATCAGAGGTCAGCTGTTACAACCCATCATTGATTTACTGATGTTCAAAAACAACTGATATCAGTATCCTTAAAATGAAGCATGTTATTGCCTTAGAGTCTCCAAAAGTAGGTCTAGAAATAAGGATTTGGATGCACATAGATAATTTGGGTGTTAATCCTAGAAAACCCCTGTAGCGGGGCAGGGAAGTAAAACATAGAAGGGATAGAACACCATGAAGTTTGCATTATAGCTGAGTGGCAACTGAGGCTCGGTCCCACCAGGGAACTGTGGGAGACAAGGTAGGTAATGCCCCACTGTTACCCCTGCTGGGGAGCAAGATACTGAATTATTTATTCCTGAGTACCATCTGTCATAGGCTGAAGTCTGCCCCTGAAGGCACTTCAGACCTGCCAAGATGAAACCCTCAGGAGGAGAGTAGCAGGGGCTTAAAACAGACCCCACAGACCAGTAATGGGAATGGTGAGAGCTGGAGTATGGGTGGGTTCACAACAACATCTACCATAGTTGGGGGTCCCAGAGTGGTCCTGCCATTGGTCATCCCAGCACCTCTAGAAGTGGAGCCTGGAGGACAGAAGCTTAAGCAGCACTTAAACTTCTGGGCCACAATCTTTACTTCCCCTCAATCTAGCCAGACAGGTGGCTTAGGACAAGACCTATTGTCATAAAATTCCTACATAAAATCTTGATGTTAAAGATGGAGAAACCTGAAAATAAGATGTCAATTGGCTCTGACTATGTGTCTGATCCCATTTCCTCACTGGAAGGCTGGCTGGAGGTCAGTGGCACATTATACCTGGTTGGAGAATGGAGCTACAGGAAGGGACGTGAGAAGGCCAGCGACAAACCTTTATCTATCCAGGACTGGGGCTTAGAGCTCACAAGCTCAATGTGGAAGGGTACTTTCTTTAAAGCCCAATTATGCGCAAACTCAAAAGCTAAGGCAATCAGTTGAGAAATAAGGTCACTAAAGCTAATAAGCCAGAGAGAAGCCATAAAACTAGCTGCCTCCATCAAAGTGAAACTATATGCTGTCCCCAGCAAACCCCCAGTTCTCAGTAACTTCAAGCAAGCGAGAACTGTTTCTCCTCTATGTAAAATCCACTGTTTTTCTCAAGCATGACTTGTGTTCCTCCTGTCTGTGGCTCCACCCTTTACAAGTGCCTTGGGCCTGCTGAATCCTCTGGCTCTGGCTCACAGATCTGGAAAAAGAGAGGGTGAAAGACTGAGTAGGAAAGTATTATGGAATAGGCCTGGGAATGCATGCATTACTTTGGCCCAGAAACAGTTGATGAGAACTTAGTAACATTTCCCCCACCTAAATGCAGGGGGGCTGGGAAAAATAGTTCCTGATTTAGACAGAACTTCCTAGCAAACTGTCTACATTATGGAAGGGGAGCATGACTCTTGGTCGAGAATTAGCCATCCCTGCCACACAGCCAGACCGAAACACCTCAATAAGACAAAACATTACTGAAAGAGGAGGTCCCTGAGCCTGGACAAAATGGACCATGTGCCAATTCTGAAGTCAGCCAGAAACCAGATGCCTGCGGTATAAATATTCCTGCCAGTAAGGGCAGGACCCAGTTGATAAAGTAAATACCAGGGTAGAATGAACGATGTGGAAAAACTAATCAGAGAACAAGCCCCAGTATGAAACCCAGGATTTCTTTTTCCTCCCTTCCTCTCACCAAAGATGGGTTACCTGACACAGAATTCAATCCAAATGTGAGTTCTACTTAATATCACAAATAGAATTTTTTACTGGGCTTGTTCTGCATTCAGTGATAAAAGCAGCACACAATTATTTTCGATTGGACCAATGAGATTGTACTGAGAAGTCTCTGAAGATTGTCTGCTGAGTGCCAGTTGCTAATGAATCCCATTTGTCTTTCTTGATTAAGTCTGCTATTACCCCCGTTTACTCCTGTCACCAACCCTTTAGCGAGAATTTTCATATCACTGTTTAGATGAGAAATTAGCCTATGAGAGCAGCACTCATCAATCAGAAGGCATTTTATTTAATACAGTTTACAGTTTATAAGTTCAAAAACTCTAGCCTCAGACATTAGAAATGGATCACTGTCCCAGGCAGAGACAATCAGGGGGTTCAATTCACTTGACAAGCATGGAGAAATGACTTTGAATTTGACATACACACTTAGGGAAGGCCTGCAGTATCACAAGCCTGCAGCTGATACCAGGAGGCTTTTTCTTCTGATTAGGAAATCCCCTTTGGTTTAAGCAAATGCTCCATTCTGGGTGCTTAACCACACCTTCCTAAAACACTACAACCAGAAAAATTAAAAATGAAATTTTAAAATAGCCTCACTTCTTTGTGATATCAAATCTTTTTTGTTGTTTGAAATATCTTGAAAAAAGCTCCTATAGAATATTTATTTGTTCCTTGAAATTATAAAGAGCAAGATGTCCCTGAAAATCTTAATTTTGCAAAAAATAACACTATTTAGTGGTCACATATAAATAGCGCAGAAGAAAATGGAGCTTTGGCACTTATAGAACAGAGCTAGATGGCTATGTGACTATACAAACTAGATGATTCTGGGCCCTGAGAGGATTTTGGAAGGGCCAGGTTGGCAGGATATGTTGGTTATTTAATGGTATCAAAGATCATAGTTATTTTAAGAATTCTATTTCACATCACCATGTAACAAGCCACACTTAAGGAACTGTTTCCTGTAATATTTCATTTAGAGCTATAGTTCTAAATTTATTTTACCCAAGACTCCCCTTTACGTATTTTCCAAATCAATGCTTTAAGAGCAAAGACTGTTATTTGCACACCTGGTTAAGTTTAGAGAAGTAATAACTGGCAAAAATTTGCTAGGAGCCCTCAATTCTTATCTTCCACTTGCTCTGTTGGCCTTAAATCTTAGAAAGAGAAATCCCTTCAAAGGACTTATTAGGCAGAGAACACTAGCTACTATTAGAGCGTATAAACTTTGCCATCACGGTTACCCCTTGGTAACTATTTGGAGACATATAACTCCAACTTCTGTGACCTCTTTGAAATTCTTAATGACCTCATCTGACATTGGTTTCTATTTTAAAGAATAGTCTAGTTTTCTCCTTAGAATGATGTCTTTTATATTTAGATTGGGGTATTTATGCCAAAGAGTATTTCATTGTAGTTATCCATCAAGTATTATTTCAGTCTTCATTTTAATTGTTTAAGTTGTTGTCTCACATAAAGAATATATGTTCATTGTAAAAAACAAATGAAACAACATAGAAGTATATAAAGTAAAAAAATCAGTCTCCCTATCAACTCCTCATTTCCTCTTGCCGAGTGTAAGCACTTTTAAGATTGATGTGTACCTTTTATGCATGCATGACAAGACACTATAATTCTTAACACAAAAAATGAGATTATACTACATATGTTATCCTACAACTTGTTTGCTTCATTCATACAACATTGTGCTAATCAGGGTTCTCCAGAAGAAAAAAAAATATATATATAATAAGATTTATTATAAGAAATTGGCTCATGCAATTATGGAAGCTGAGAAGTCCCCACAATCTGCACAAGCTGGAGACACAGGAATGTCAGAGGTATAAATTCAAGCCTGAGTTCAAAGGCCTATGAGCCGGGAACACCAACGGTGTAAGACCTAGTTCAAGGGCAGGAAAAGACTGATGTTTCCACTCAGCAGTCAGGCAGAGAGAAGAAATTCAACCTTCCTCCGCCATTTTGTTCTATTCAGGCCCCCAATGAATTGAATTGAATGATGCCCACCCAACAGGGGAGGGCAAAATGCTTTAATGAGTCCACCAATTCAACTGATAATCTCGTCAGGAAACACCCTCAAAATACACGCAAAAATAACGTTAATTTGACCACTCAGTGTCCCAGCCAAGCTGACACATAAAAACCACCATCACCAGCATATACCATGAGCAATGTTCCATTTCAGTACATTCATATAAATCATGCTCTTATCAGCTGCTAAATGTATGTACAGACTTAGCTAAAACATTCATCTATTGAAAAGCATTAAAGTAGTCTCCAGTATTTTGGCTAGAATGAAACAAAAATTGGAGATCTTTAAACGTTTTCTCTTGACCATTTATGTGCAATCCAGACTTGATGAGTTAAAGTCTAGGTATTTTTAAACTTTATGTATTACTGGTAAATCTCTGCAAGATAAATTAGAATTTAATACCTTTTAACTTCTCACGCACTATAAAATTCAAATTTTCACAAGCTGATGTTCTTGAGCTAGACTCGTCTAACTCACAGTTAACAAAGATTCAAATATGGCACAAAACAACAAAAAAAGTAAAAATATATGCAATAACTCAACTGCTGCATATTTCTACCATGCTAAAGTAAGTTATTCTGTGGATGTCTGTATTTCAGAATAATTTATATCAATGTTTCATGAAATTGAACAATGTCCACAGTACTTTGGAAAATGCACAGAAGTAAATCAAAGAGTGTATTTGGTTTTGAACCTACCCATTTATTATTGTCAGGATAGGTTAAGTTATGCCACAATAACAAATTAACCTGAAAATCCCACTGGTTTAACACAATGACTTATTTCTTACTTACACTACATGTATATCATATGTTCATAGCACTGCTCAGGTCAATAGGGGTCTCTGTTCTCCATAGTCTCTTGGGGACTCAGGCTGATGGAGGCTCCTCTTTTAATTATACTTTCTGGAGCCCAGGGCTTCCTCAGTCACTGGGGTAGGGGAAGAGTGACTGGACAACTGTGCAGGGACTTGTCTGGTTCTGTACCATCACTACAAAATAATGTCAGCCTTGTTTGCTTTAATATCAGAATTACAGTTCTGAAAGCTCTTGGCCAGTGGCCATTGTCCTATTGCTCCATCCATGTCGGTGCTGGATCACCAGTGTCTGATAGCACTGCTGAAACAGCAGTATGCAAAAATGGGATGTGAGTGGGCCACCTTCTTCTGCTGTTCCTATTCTTGTCTTCTCTTGCCACTACCTGTGCTGACCTCAAGCCATTGACCAAGGTCCCCATTTGTTCCTCTAGGTATGAGAGAGTACGCTCCCTCTGTGAGAATCACACTCGGAAGGTGTTTTCTACAGCAACCTAGAGATTATCGTTCTTGGAAGATAAAGCTCTTTCAGGTCAATTCACAGGATGACTTGGCTTGTAGAATGTTCCAGCCCCTTCCTAAGACCTATGATCTAGAATTAAGCCCACAAATTACCCCTCCCTTATGGTTAGTTCCTTCTCAGGACTCCCTATCACCCCTTCCTGCCCCCAATATCAATGAGTCTGGCAGACATGACCTCGAAGGAAAAGAAAGGAGCAATACTCCTGTCCTTTTTCTCTTAAGAGATTCCTCACTACTGTGTAAATCCCTGAAATCAAATAGATATACGTGAAAGGGCACTGCTTACCTCCACACCACATTATCCAAAGACCAAATGTCACTGCCTTTGCCCAACTAAATATGTTAAATGGATTATTGTTAATATATAAAATATCTCCCTTCCATCCTTTACTTTCATTAACACTGGCTTCTGCACATCCACAGAACCTGACCACAGTTACTACAACACTATGAAAACAAATCCTCAGACAGCGTTTGTTAGGGTCGTCATTGCATGCAGATAAATACATTATGAAGAAGTGTTATTCTTTTTCTGTCTTCATAATTAGAAACAAAATACCTCAATATTTCAGATCAAGAAATATAAAATTGATAAAATCTTGATGATTTGTTTAAATAGTCATAAGGATTATTTTAATTTTGAATATTTCTTCAACTTTAAAAATTGCACACCTGGCTGACCTCAACTTCTGTAGTTTATCGTGTGTCTTGTTATAATACGTTGGGTAATTTAAAAAAATTTTTCTAAACCATTTGATACATTTCAAAGTCAGAGGCAGGTGTGGGATTCATGATCAGATTTGGTCAAATAATTTATGATTGTGTAGAGACTTTATGCTATTTAAACAAAAGGAAAAAGTTTTTTGAAACTTTAAATAGCGAACAGCAGATTTAAACAGGTATTGCTTTTTCTCCCAGTAAGAAATTCCTGGAAATTCCTGTTTCTGGCCAGGTTCTGCTGCAGATGTTCAGACTTACTACAGACGCTCTCGAGATAGGATGCCAAAAACCTGGTGGGAAAGAGAAAGCGAGATTTATGCTCAAATTTCCCAAAGAGGCTTCATCACCCAGGCTTCTGTACAGTCGCATCATTTCATTACTCACATCTCCGGAATGTTTATTAGAAAACAATTGTCTCATGATATTAGCTATCTCATTCAGTGTTTGGCAATAGAACTGTGAGTCCTAACTTTAGGAAGCTCACACTTGTTTAGAAACAACTACAGTAAACTATATTTTAAAAAAAAATACAAGTTAAAAAGTAAAAGGAATCAATCTCCAACCTCTCCCGTTGCGGAGCACAGGCTCAGCAGCCATGGCTCATGGGCCCAGCCACTCCGCAGCATGTGGGATCTTCCCGGACCGGGGCACAAACCCGTGTCCCCCGCATCTGCAGGTGGACTCTCAACCACTGCGCCACTAGGGAAGCCCACTCTTGATCTTTTTGATGCTACTTACATGGCAGATGTTCCTTCAAGCTTCGAAGGTTGGTGCTGTTCATTATGAGAACATGACACTGCATATGGGCCAGCGGCAGGATTTGCTGCCATATCAGAAGACTGAACAGGATTCTGTCGAGGTAGAAAGGATTCTGAAAAGTCTCATGCTGGGATGCTCATGAGGGAAGCCAGAGAGCAGATAAAACTAGATAGGAGAGGAGACAGGGCAAAGAGTTGAGGATTTCAAAGGGCACAACGTGGGTGAGGCAGGCACACAGTGCAGCTTTCCATTAGCAGCTGGATTGCTGGTGGGGGGTGTGGGAGGGGTGTGGTCCAGGGTCCCAGTGAACTTCATTGCTGGTTTATTGATTAGGAGGAAAAATGTGCGTTGAAGGGGTGACTCTCAAATTTGTTGAGAAACTAGACATGGAATATTCAGAATATGGACTTTTAGCTGAGGTATAGAATTTATTTATTGAGATAGTCACCTTGGTGTCATAGTCATTTCCCTCTTTCCCTATAGAACCTTCCAGTTGCTTCCTAAAGTCAAAACTAACAACATCTGACCCTCAACCTATTTATGCTAAAGCAGCCCAGTATAAGACAAAGAGCAGTGGACAGAAAGTCAGAAGTAATGGATGCTGATTTTGGTTCTGTGTGTCATTAGCAGTGTACCCTAACCAACAGCACTTAACATCTTTGGGCCTCAGTGTTCTCATAAGGGTTTCCATGAGCCTTCCCAGTTCTACTATTTCTGCTAGTTTCTGTGGTATATTTTACCAATTTCACCTGTCAACAAAGTAAAAAAGCAAATTTTACCTGCTGGCATTGTTACATTTTGCTATTTACATTTCCTGAATATTTGATTGTTAATGGACTGGAAGAAAGAAAATTGTAGAAAATTTCTTGTTGGAGTCATTTGAATATCATTGCTAAATCTACAGCTCGTATCAAAGCAAACCATGACTCCTAGGCCTTCCTTTCGGAGTCATTCATAAATGAACACGTTTTATTTTAATAGAAAACAAGAACATTTTAATTGCCTAAGCTGAGTACTTTTATTTTGTTTTATGTGTGCAGTCAGAACCAGACCCTTGTGGATAAGGTTAAAAGATGGATATTCTTTTCCCTGAGCTTTTTTCTTTTTGTGTGTAAATTACAACAATTGCTTGGGGGATTGGGCATTTGGACAAGCCATAAAATAATCAAAATTTTAATACTGTTTGGTGGCAGCCTAGGACTCTTTGAATTAGTGGCTAGATTAACCATTCACAGGTATAAGCACTCCCTTCCTAGCTGGATTTAATAGTCCTGCTCATTGGGGGAGTAAATTCTCCTGGTTGGTTCGAGGGTTTAACAAAATAATTTCTTGAATGTAAGCAAGTGACCCCAGCATTCATAACTAGGTTTTCTTTTGGTCCAATGGTATTTCTACCCTCTGACAGAATAACAATTTGAAAGTGAATTACTCATCATTCATTACTACAAAAGAACCAAGCCAAGAACCAGTTCAACCCCAAATCATTTAGCTACATTTGCCAAATTGTGTGTGTTGTTAAAAACCACAATCTCAAGAAAACTATCTTTAGGAATACCTATAAATACTAGAGCTCATTAAAACAACAAATATCTTGGCTTTGACCTTGGTCACTGTTGTGGGGTTTCAAAGGAAATCTCAGATAAGACAGGCCTCAGCTCAATTTTGAGTAGAATTAGTTTCTCTCTCTCTCTCAATTACTTTAAATCTATTCTGTCACTTTAACATTTCAAACTCAACTGTTTTATGACTGTGAAATATTGTCATACTATATTATGCTAATGGACCTAATTAATTCTCAGGGCAACTTTCCTGTGGATTGTGGTAGGGTATATGATAATGCCACTAGTTCTCAGTGGTGAGTAGATTTTTTTTTCAAACTTGATGTTTACAACTGCTGCTGTATGATTTGTTTTCCTATGTCAGAATGCTAGTGGGCATGTTTCAGTAGCTCCAATGCATCTATATTCTTCATCATACTGCTGGTTATCAAAGTGCAAGTTATCACCTGCTTAATATCCAGGCAAGTATGAGAAACTCAGTAATTAATTCTTATGACTGTCAGTCTGTCCAGACTTCCAGCTACCATGAAAGAGATAGCTATTGAGAGTAAGAAAATCCACAACCTGCCCACTCAGATTTCCCACCTTACGGTACTCAAACAGAGAAAATTTTGGAAAGAGGTGGCAGAGTGGAGACACGCTATATTCAACATGAAACTCTTTATAATAAATAATTCTTTTTCCCCAAAAATAGAATCCAAACTCTGATTCTGATCTTTGCCAATTCTTACTGTACTCTAGTAAAGGCATCAGATAGACTGTGTTCTGCAGGGCTAAAGACACTTTAAAGAAGGAGACCGAACGTTCCATTTGGATCTGAGAAGCTGGAGGAAATGGGTAGGATAAATTGCCCCAAGAATATAATAAGCTCTAGGTTGTCTACAGAATGCTGCACAGGGTGACCAAAACTTCACTGCGCTGAGTGCCAGGACACTTGCGTCTGAATCCTTGCTCTGGCTTGTAATGAATATAGACTACTTAATGTTTTTTGCTTTAGTTTTCTAAATTGGGCATAATATTTACCTTAAAAGGTGACAAGCAAGCTAACAAAAAAAAGCCTAAAAATGTATGGCACGAAGGGTAAACTGGGACGAAGTGAGAGAGTGGCATGGACATATATACACTACCAAACGTAAAATAGACAGCTAGTTGGAAGCAGCCGCATAGCACAGGGAGATCAGCTTAGTGCTTTGTGTCCACCTAGAGGGGTGGGATAGGGAGGGTGGGAGGGAGACGCAAGAGGGAGTAGATATGGGGATATATGTATATGTATAGCTGATTCACTTTGTTATACAGCAGAAACTAACACACCATTGTAAAGCAATTATTCTCTGATAAAGATGTTAAAAAAAAAATGTACGGCACGAAGTAGATACTTTGTGTTATTTTCATCTCTTCCAAAAGCCTTTCAGCTCCTCTATGTCATAGGGTCTTTCCCTTCTTTGTGCTTAGTAGAATTTCTTATTTGCACATCACATTTGGGCACAGAATCAGGCACTGCCTGATAACAATAGCCCTTCATTTTATGTGACTATATATCTTCTCTTCCTGAAAACATGTTAATTTCTTTGAGGTCAGGAGCTCCATCTTCTCATTTCTCTGCTCTGTCTACCACCTATCCCTGCAACAATATCTGGTACAATGTACTGATAAATACTTGTTGAATTGAATTAATTTTTTTTCTCATCCTGTTGTCCCCCTCCTCCTGCTATTTTTTTTTTTTGCTGTACGCAGGCCTCTCACTGTTGTGGTCCCTCCCGTTGCGGAGCACAGGCTCCAGACGCGCAGGCTCAGCGGCCATGGCTCACGGGCCCAGCCGCTCTGCGGCATGTGGGATCTTCCCGGACCAGGTCACAAACCCTCGTCCCCTGTATCGGCAGACGGACTCTCAACCACTGCGCCACCAGGGAAGCCCTGCTGCTATTTTTTTTTTTTTTGAGTATGAATTTACAAATGTGTTTATTGCCCAGGTTAAGTTTTAAAATATATGGCATAGCCTTGTCTAATTATAAATGGAAGATTTATGTCGACAATTATATACATTGTATATATTGTAGACAATTGAGCATCACTAAATTAAAACAGCAACAATTTATTTGCAAGAAAATATATCAAGAGCTTTGAGCACTAATACAAGCCTATGAGACATCCAATACCAGCAGCACAACTACTGCCTTCTCTATAGACTTTCTACAAAGTGCTAGTCTCACTTTACTCTTCATTAAAAAGATTACTCAAATTTTTTGGATAGGTTAACAGAAGCACCTAAAAAGATGACTGTGTATAGGTGGTGCCAATGATCCCCCCCCTCCCCGGCCACTACTTCATTTAAATAAACAACCAACAACCAAAAATAGTTTTCCATCACCCATCTATTAATGCCAACATACTTGGAGACTCTGACACTGAACAGGAATACTGAAACCAGGCCCTGGGGCTCGGGATACTGAGCCTAAATTGGGCACCGGTGTTATGCATGCCATGTTGCCTAGTTGGGACAACAAACTGGGCCCACATATGGACAGGCTGAAGCGAGGACCAGCCAGGCAGTAGACCTACCCATCGAAGAGTTTCCCGTTCCCAGCACTTGGCAGAGACCACCAACAATCCTCACATTTCCAATCTGAGTAGACACTTCAGTTTTAACCTAGAAAAGATGACTGTCCATTGAAAACTGTGTGCTCTCTCTTCCAGAGTTTAGAGTGGTTTGGGGGAAGTGGCTGTCCATTAAGGAACTACATAGTTCAGCCTCCCTTGCATCTAAGTGAACTCAGATGATTAGTTCTTTTCTATGGAATTTGAGTGGAAATGGTGTGTGATATATCTGGGCAAATATAGTTAAAAAGCAAGTGTACATCATCTTCTCTTTGGCCACCTGCTAGACAGATACCAAGGACTACAGGATGCTAGGGAATGGCCAAGCCATATGATGGATAAATTCTCCATTTCTCAATCACTAAGTGGAGGAAAGTTGCCTGATAACCGGGATTATCAAATGTGAGTGATTAGGGCAATAACTTACTGTGTTAAGTTATTAAAGTTGGGTATTTATAATATTTGTTATGGCATTTTGTTACCCTAACCAATACACTTATTAAATCAACTGCACTTTACACTGATGATGGTGTATTTCTTGATATTTGCTACTGCCTGTAGTAATCCCATCCTCTCTTTGATCCACCCCCTACCATGCTGAATCCTTTTTCTCCATCTATCTCTTTTAAAGTTGGCATCCTAAGCCCACTGCCTGTGTTTGCCCCTCCCCCCCTCCCCACCAGGCAAACCTATTACAGCTTTAAGGCATATTGCTGGCTTCCAAATATTACCTCTTGCCTAATTTTTAGCCCGGCGTGGTCAAATGCCTACAGAACTTCTCTTCCTGGGTGTCCCATTGACATCTCAAAATTAATTTGTCTGAAACTGAGATCAACATTTTTCTCCCTTCCTTCCCCATCTCTAGTACACCCCTTACTACATCCTCTATCTCAGTAAATAGCACCATCATTATCTCAGAAAAGAGCACTGCAAATTATCCCAGACTCCTCTTTTCTCCTCATTTTCCATATTCAGTGCATTACTAAGTCCAGCAAATTTTACCTACTAAATAGTTGGTAAATCCATTCTGTCGTCTCTGCCCTGAATAACACTGTCCTGATTCAGGGTCCCATTATTTTTCATGTAGGCCACACCAGAACATAGTGGTTAGTCACATGGACTTTGGAATCAGGCAGATCTTTGCTTACGTCTCAGCTCTGCAACTAGTTCTTGGTTGTGTCATCTGGGGAAATTAACTATCGATTTAAACCCATTTCCTCTCATCTGTGAAATAGGAGATATTAATAGTACTTTCCAAATGGGGCTGTTATAAGCAATGAAGGAAATTAGGTATAGAGGGACCTTAAAACAGCCTGACATAAAGTAAGGGCACCATAATGTTAGCTATTGTGATTGGAGACTCTGCTTCCAAACTCACCTCCATGAATCCACCCTCCTTAAGGGAGTGATCTCTCTACAATAGAAATTCTGCCATCTTTGATCCCTGCATTATGGATGGAAAGGAAGAGATGGGGTATGAGAAATTTTCAGAGGTAGAACTGGTAGGAATTGGATGATAATTGATAGGCATCTTACTAGAAATGCCTATTGTGAAACATATAAATTGGATAAATTTGCCTTCGTAGGTAAATTAAATGTATTTTTAAGATTCCTTACTTCCTTTTATCTTCGTTAAATTGGATCTGCACGTAAAAAACTCAGGTACTAAATTAGTTATTATCTAAGCTTAGCATAAACCCCACTTACTGCATAATGGCCAACTCATTTGTTTACTTACAGAACATGCATGACAGCTAAAAAATAGGAAATTCAAATTAACCAAAATTTCTTTCTGAGAGAACATAATACAAGGAAAGCTTTAAGCATAGTATATTTTAATTCTCATTACTATTCTCTTCACATACAATTCATTCCAGTAACACTTTCCTTTCCTTTATTTATCTCATCCACAGGGTATCCTGAACAGACAATGAGAGCATTTTGAAGATAAGAAATACACGGGTGATTAGAGTAGAAATAACTGAGGAGGAATCAAACCAAGACTCACTATACATCTACCATGTGCCAGACAATAGGGATGGTCATCACATATGTTGTCTCATTTAGTTCTTAAAGTAAAACAAAAATCAATTAATTAATTAGTTAAAGTAAAATAAACTCCATGATTTGTATATGTACCACGTACCATGAGGAACATATAATTCCTATTTTACAGAAAAGGATCTCAGGGAAGTTAAACTACCTGCTTGAAATCATACAGAAAAGGTATTTATTTGCCAGGATTTGAACTTACTTTCATCTGACTCCAAAGCCCACTGGTATGATATTATAATAGCCTAGATATCCAAACTATGAAAACAAGTCTACAAAACTATGTATTTGATTACTCTGTACCCCTTTAGTGTGTATGTGAACAATAAAAGAAAAAGAAAGTACAGGTTGTGGATAACCACTTCGCACATTGTTGCATTGTTTATATCTACATGGGAGCTGAGCCTATGAAACACAGAAACTTCCCTGAGGAAGAAACCAGTCACAAAAGCCACCAGAAGTACCAATAATACACACACGTGTCCTGGTGGGATCATCCTCCATCCTTGTGCCCTTCCCTCTTGATGAAATAAACATCCCCTAGTTTCCCGTGATTTGGGCTTCAGACTCTTCGGAGAGTAAATTCACATTCTTCTCTATCTGTGCCATGGGGAGAAGGAGTTCTATAAAGCAGCAGAAAACAAACGACTGGTGAATAATTTTTTTTAATCAGATTCTTTCTGAGACACTGATCTCATTATATGTTCACCAGACAAGCTCCTACTAAATCTATTCACAATTAAAAAAAAAAATTACCCAGCTAGTAGTATTGAACTGTGCCTTAATTAGGGCAGCCAAGAATGTCTTGTATAATTAACTGGGCTTTGTTTATAATTATTTCCTTGTGGTTAGAACTGTTTTCTGCATGTAACTGGGGCAATGCTAATAGTAACACTAAACTTGGATTTTCACATGAGAATAACTGAAGGACAGGCAGAAAAAACAAGGCCAGGGCTTCCCTGGTGGCACAGTGGTTGAGAATCTGCCTGCTAATGCAGGGGACTATGGGTTCGAGCCTTGGTCTGGGAAGATCCCACATGCCGCGGAGCAACTAGGCCCGTGAGCCACAACTACTGAGCCTGCGCGTCTGGAGCCTGTGCTCCGCAACAAGAGAGGCCGTGATAGTGAGAGGCCCGCGCACCGCGATGAAAAGTGGCCCCCGCTTGCCACAACTAGAGAAAGCCCTTGCACAGAAACAAAGACCCAACACAGCAAAAATAAATAAATAAATAAATAAACTCCTACCCCCAACATCTTCTAAAAAAAAAAAAGAAACAAGGCCAGACCTGGGAAAGCAAAACCAAAAAAATGAAACACAAGATCTCTTATAATCCTGTTTTGCCTCAGGATGAACAGCATCTCCCTAACCTCTGACCCAATCTAACGTCTAGATGCTGACATCTGGGCTCCTTTATCCTTCTATCAAAGTAAAAAAAACTATTTCTTCACTTTTGGAAAATGGAGTGATTCCTTTTCTCACTGAGGCCCATGTGCTGTTTTACCCCTCCAGATCCAGACTCCTATCTCCCAGACCCAGCTGTGCATCCTGTTGGATGACATCAACATCCTTTGACTTCCCATTAGGTTTGACCAACAAGAAACCCTAGTGAGATATCTGGAAGGAGGAAGGATGGGAGGGAGGAAGGGTGGAAGGACAGGTGGATAGGAGAGCAGGCAGAGACTGATGTCTCAGTACTTATTCCCCTGGTTCGTTCTCTGCAGTTATCTTGGGCAGGCTATATCCAATCCCTAAGCCAAAGTCTTCATGCCTATAAACAGCCATCTTCAAATAGCCACCGGTCTATGGACACCTGTAATCACTCTCTCCTCTTACCACTTATCTCCGAGGTTGGAAACAGTTATAATAACAGAACACTGTTATTACACTTGCCCTAGATACTATACTATCTCTGGTGGTTATCCTACACCCTACCAAAACTTTGTAAAAAGTCCCTACTAAACGCTACTCAAATTATCATAATTTGAGTGTAACCTCTATTCTTGGCTAGTAAAATTGGCACAGCCTGGATTTGTAATACCATGTACCCTTACCCATGCATATCCCCTTATGTTCTAGAAGACTACAGGAATAATACAATTCTTAGCTGTAAGGAATTAGGAAACTCCCTGCATGAATAATTAATCAAAAGTATTTGAGGTACTAGAATGTGGCTGAGTAGACTCAGAGACCCTTGGCCAAATAAGATTGTCCAGGTCTTGCTGAATAACAACAGGAATTTAAATACTGACAAAATAGATACTGACAAAGTAGGAATTATTTTTTTTTCCTATAAATCTTGTTAATTGTGGCTAGTGTGGTAGCATACACATCTAAACATTCTGTAAATTCTTATCACATTCCTTCTGCTTGATGTTTCAGATACACTTTCTTAGAAAGAGAGGTCAAGGTAAAAGAAGTATAATAGAAATAAGGATAGCTGAGCTCTATTAAACATATCACTTTTTGCTCTCTGTGGGGTGTGGAGCAACTTGTTATGCTGCTAGATTTCTTCCTTCAGGTTTCTCATAGCCTAATAAGAGAAACAGATTGCTATAGGGTATAAAAGAGAGCAAAAAAAATTTTTTTTGAGTAGTAAAAGTAATTTTAAATAGCTTGACAGAGAGGATAACAGTGAAGGAAAATCTGGAGGGACCCCATCAGGTTGATCAAGTAAAGGATGGAAATTCCATACAGAAGAAGAGTAGTGCCAAAGACAAGAAGGCTTAATAATAAAAATAATCAAATATAATTGAAATAATTGTGAGTAGTTTGTTACACATAAAAGACAGGATTTTCAGTAGTGGAAATTTAATAGACCGTAAGATTCAAGAGGGAGAATGTTTAGAGATGAGACTAGAAAGCTCAGAGATGGTGAAATAATAAAGTTCCTACCAAAGCAGCACAGCTTAAGAAAGTCTTCAAAAGGATTTGGAGTTTATACTATAGATAATGATGAGCTTATGAGGTTATTTTTAACAGAAGAATGATGTGACTAAATTTGTTTTTAAGAAATGTAATTTCAGAGACTTCCCTGGCAGTCCAGTGGTTAGGACTTCACCTTCCAATGCAGGGGATGCAGGTTCAATTCCTGGTCGGGGAGGTAAGATCCCACATGCCTCACAGCCAAAAAACCGAAGCATAAAATAGAAACAATATTGTAACAAATTCAATAAAGACTTAAAAAATTGTTCACATTAAAAAAAAATCTTTAAATAAAAATAAAAGAAAAAGAAAAGAAATGTAATTTCAGGGAGAGGATATTAGGACCAAGAAAACAATTGGAAATCTAATTAAATAGTCTTTTTGCCTATACCAAGTGAAAGTCAAAGTAAGTTGTTTGAAAGGACAAAACAAGTAGGTAAGCATCGAGAAGACAGACCAAAAAAAGATGATAGAAGACAAAAATTATCAATATCAGTAATGAAAAAGGAGACAGAACTAAAATTTCTCCATAGATATTAAAAAGATCAAAGAAGATATTATTAAAGTCTTTGTCCAATAAATTTACTAATTTTTGTGAAATGAAGAAAGCACTTGATAAACACAATTTATAAAAATGATACAAGAAGAAATAGAAAATTTGAATAGTCTCATTCTATTAAATTGATTTCATATTTGAAGCTCTTCCCACAGGGGAGATCTTCAAGCCAAAATAGCTTTACTGGTGAATATTTACAGAGAATAAATGAAGAAATAATTCAAATTTCACACAAACTTTACCAAATTTTTTTAAATTGTCAGTGCAATAATACACAAAAAAAGAATAGATAAAAGCATTGAAAAGTAAGTAATAAGCAAACTGTCATTAGTCATAAATTACATAATGTTGAATATAAAAATTTAAAGATGACCTTTATAGATAAACTATTAGACTTATTAAGTAAAATTAGTAGGGTAAATATATAAACACTAATTGTATTTCTACACACTCTCCCCCTCAAAAATTTTTTAATAATATTATTAACAATAGCATCAAAAACATATTTATAGAAATAAATGTAACAAAATTATGTAAGACCTCTACACAGAAAATTATAAAATATTATTGAGAGAAATTAAAGACCTAAATACATGGAGAGATATATCACGTTCATGGGTTGGAAGTTTCAGTGGTGTAGTCAGTTCTCCCTATATAGAGTCAATGCAATTCTAATCAAATTTTCAGCATGATTTTGTGTTGGAAGTGGAAAAAAAATACACAAAATTCAAAAATTTATATGGAAATTCAAAGGACAAAGAGAATCAAGACAATCTTGAAGCAAAAGATTATATAGTTACAATTAATATAAAGTAGTATATATATAAAGACAGTCAAATAGTCCAATGAAACTGACTTTGAGTCCAGAAATAGATCACATGTACATAGTCCCTTAAAATTTGACAAAAATGATACTGCAATCCAGTGATAAAGAATAGTCTTCATAATAAATTTTGCTAGGTTAACTGGATATTTCTATGAGGAAAATATTTATCTCAACTTCCTCCTTATACCAAACATAAAAGTCAACAGCAGATGATTGCAGATGTAAATGGAAGGCTAAAATACAAAGACTAAAATACAAATACAACTCTTCTGGAAGATAATATAAGAGAATATTTTTATGATTTGGGGGTAGGCAAAACCACACTTATGTTTCTTAAGTAAAACATTAAAAGGACTAACCAAAAAGGAAAAGATTGATACATTGAACTGTATTCAAATTAAGAATGTCCATTTATTAAATATATCTCTAAGAGAATGAAAATTCAAGTCACAGAGTAGCAGAAGATATTTCCAAAATATATATTCAACAAAGAACTTATATCTGAAATGTATAAAAAACTGCTACTTATCAATAAGGAAAATATAAGCCAATAGAAAAATGGGTAAAACATTACCAAAAGGATATGCAAATGGAAATATATGAAAATATACTCAGATTTAATAGTTATCAAGGACACATAAATTAAAACTACAATGAAATACCTATATATGTATATTCACTAGAATTGTTGAAATATAAGGGACTAATTTGTCAAGGATTTAGAGGAACTGGAACTCTCATAAATTGCTGATGGGTGTGTTAATTGGCAGAACAACTTTGGAAACTGACAACATTATCCAAAGTTGATCATACATATACCTCATAATTCAGTAATTCTAGTTTTAAAGATTTACCTATAAAAATTACATGCATATGTACATGAAAAGACACATATGACAATGTTCCTAGCAGCCCTATTTATAATAGCGCAAACACTCAAGTATCCATTGAGCTGTGTCAACTTATACACACACACACACACACACACAACATAAGAGCTGTGAGTTTAAGTTTTATTCAGAGTCTTGCTGAGGATTATAGCCCAGGAGACAGCCTCTCAGTAGCTCTGAAGAAACTGTTCTAAAGAGGTAGGGGAGAAGCCAGTATATATATAGATTTTTGGCTAGGGAATGCCTGCAGTAAAGTATACTTCTTGCTAAAAGATTACAGTTAGTCACAAAGAGCAGACATCTCAAGTTAATGATTTTAGTGTTTTTCTATCTATGGGAAGATGCAAGAATCTGGGTTCATTCAGATTCTTCTTGAGATATACATCTAATTATCTAAGGCGCCTGTTTGGCCAAAGCACAGAGAGCTTCATTCTGTTATCATCTTAATTTCCTCTCATTCTGTTATCGTCTTAATTTTCCTTCATTCTGTATTGTCACTGCACTGTCAGGCAGTGACTGCAGTGGGTTATGACTTAATTCTTGTAGAATTGAGTAGTGAGCAATCCTCTTTGTTCTTCTTTGTTTACAGGTGGGTAAATAAGTTGTGACATATTCTTATAATGGAACACTAGAAAGCAATGAAAATAAATATTTCCTCATGCGCCAATATAGATAAGTTTCACAAACATAATATTGATCAAAGAAGCCAGACAGCAAAGAGAACATTGCATTATTCCATTATACAAATTTCAAAATATAGGTAAAACTAACCTATGGTGATAAAAGTAAGGATAGTAGTTTCTTTAGTAGTAATCGGAAAAGGATGTGAGGAGTCCTTTGTTTGTGAATAGTCATGGATTATTTCCTGATATGGATAGTTTTATGAATTTGTTCACATTCTAAAAATTCATTAATCTGTGAATTCTAGATTCACTAACTTTACTGTATATATGTAATACTTCAGTAAAAATGTTTATTAAATAGTTGCATGAATTGATCAATCTCTATGTAGATAAGAATTAGCTCAGAAAAAGGAGAACCTATAGTGAATGGTATCATGAAATCAAGAGAGAAGTAAATTTTAAGAATGAGCAGGCAGTTAATAGTGCCAAGTGCTCAAAAGTCAAGGGGGAGGCCCTTTAAAAGGACACTGGCAACAGTATTGAGGAGGATGTTGCATCCCTCTGAATAGTGCATCAGTTTCTAAGGGTTCCAGATTTAGGATGAGATGGTCTCACTCTCACACCACTGCTTGATGCTCTGAATAAGGGGTGAAGATTACGGTAGAGTTTTCTTGGCATTGTAGGGTGTCTTTGTTTTTTGTGGAGTTTTTAATGGAATTAACCAATAAATTAATCCAGTAGTTAATTGTTCCTTTACAGAGACACAGTAAGTTCTGGATTAAAATGTATCTAACATACTTTGTAATTTTGGTAAATGGAATGAGTTTAGATTACTATTTTTGTTTGCTGTGTGTTCAGGAAGTAATAAAAGGAATGGGTGCATTGCAATTCAACACAAATCAACTTGTTTAACTTCAGCTAACTTATTATAGCTCTGTTCCCTTATTTTATACGAGTAAAATTATAAGCTACTTGTATATTCAGCTGAGCAAATATAAACCCATTACTAATGAAGTTAAGATGATCTTTCCATGAGGACCTCTTGGATGAGCCCTCAAACTCCAAAGCTCTTTATACATTAACTCTATCTCAAGTTTGTTCATGCAACCAATACATATGGAGTGACCACCATGTGCCCTAAGAAACTAAAACACATTTACTGAATTTAGTAAACTCTTGACATAGTACTAAACACTTCAGGCAAGAATTACATTGTACTGTGCTCTCCATATCCTTAACTATTTTGTTCTCTCAACAGCTACCTAATTTTCAAAAGTGGAGAGAGGAGAAGTGAATTCTTATCATGGGATTTATGTGTATCCATTATTAAAAGTACTGAGTTAATGCTTTGAAACCAAACCACTGCAGTAGAGTTTTTAAAATGGGTTTAATTCTACTCTGAAAGAGACCTTCCCCTCCTCTTCCTCCTCTTTAAACATAGGCATAATTAAATTGTTGATATCATGAACATGAAACTGAGCAGAATATTGTGAGGCCCTCCTGGGTACAAAAGCCTTTTGTGTCCCCAATTTCTTGTTCGTAGGAGAAAGGTTTCAGCCTCTAGACCTTCCCTGTGTTCCAAAGGGCAGATTCAAACAGTTACTAACTAGAGAAGGGAGGGAATGCAGAAACAAAGGAGGAGCAGTCAAGAAACAATAGTTCAGTGACTCCTGCTTCCTCCTCAATGAATATACATAACAATCAGGTACAAACCTCTGAGTTCTTCTATAGGAACTAAAGCCCTCCACCCAGGTGAAGGATGGTAACTTCAGACTGAGCATAAGCCATGGACCCCAGACTGGTTGGATCCAGGCTGACGACTGAGATTCCTGGAACATCACCCTGTTACCTCCCCGCCAATCAATCAGAGAAAGATCACACACCCTGCAGCTCTTCCCGCAAATTTTGCCTCTAAAAACTCTTTCCTGAAAACCTTCAAGGAGTTCCGGTCTTTTGAGAATGAACCACATTCTCCTTCCTTGGCCCTTGCAATAAAACTTTCTCTGTTCCAAACTTCAGTGTTTCGGTTTGTTTGGCCTCACTGTGCTTCAGGCACATGAACTTGGGTTCAAGAACAGACAACTGATGGTTGATGATGAAAAATGCATCATGGTACAGTTTTACTCACTAGTGTATTTAGGAGTACAATTTTTAAAGTATGGGCTCTGGGGTCACACAGCTTTGAATTGGATTCTCAGTGCCATCACCCAGTTATGCGACCTTGTACAAATTACGTAGCAACTCAAAGTCTCAATTTTTTATATGCAAATGGCAATAACAACTACCATAAAAGTTGTTATGAGAAATTCACAATATAAGATTTTAGCAAAGTGTCCAAAATGTAATAACTACTAAATAAATGGAAGCTATTCATGAGATTTTAAAATTTATCTTCAGATACTTGAAATGTTAATAAATATTTCTTTCCTGAGACTAGCCAGGTATAAAATAATTCTATATGAAAAGTCAAGACTAAGCTCAAGTATCCTCTTCTACAGACACAAGTAACTGATAAAAAATTGAATATCCAAAGGAGAAAAAAAAAGATAAACATTAAAGTAGAGCTTACTAGACAACATCCATAAGTAACCCTAGACCAGATGAAAAAAAAGATTTTCTCAATAGTGTTCACAATTTATGAAAAAGAAATGCCAAATATACTTCAGTTGTTTTTCACCTTTATCCCCTTCCACTGTTTTGAAAGCTCATGTGAATTCTAATTATTTGTTGACAATTTTCATGGAGGAAAAAGAGACAGAATGAAAGAATAAAGAAAAGTAAGAGCTTTCCAGCTTAACACAACCTGCCTCTATGTGACACTAATGTCTCAGCCCTTCACAGTCTTATAATTCTACTCATGTCCAGACCTATTGACATCTAAATAGTGTCCGATGTCCAAGAAATACCAGCTTCATGTGGTCATAGGTGGTATAACCTTACTACATCTAGAACAGAAATCGGGTGAGATGAAAGAGGTAATCTCCTGGTAGAGATGTGGAAGTGCAACCATGCTCATTTGACTTATTCTGTGTTATCTCATTCACTTCTTGCATCAATTTACTAATTTTACTTTATAGTGGTATTCACAGAAAGACTAACTGTTACAGCTATTGTTCCTTTAGATTCATATCCAAATTACTTTTAAGTGTTCATTTTAGATTTTGCTGATGTTCTTTGGAAAAGAAATAGTCAGGGATGCTTTCTTTATTTAAACGAATTGATTCACATACAAAGGAATAAATTTTCTCTACGGATATGCAACATTTGAAAAAAATAGCTAAGAAAATTAAATGAAATATCCTTTGGTACCACTAAGGATTTGATGTAAAACTGAATCAAATGTTTACAGGGGGAAAAAATCCCAAATTTAAATAGATTATTGCTTTCAGAAACTCACTTTATTGTTTGGAATCAGCACTATTGACAGAAAATTAAAAGAAGGAGCACTGCATATATTTGCTGGCACTGACCAGGATCAAGAGAACTCATTTTTTGTCATGCTAAATCTCTGCTCTTTTTTTTTTTTTTGGTAACTTCTGTTTATTTTTTGCTCTATTCTTTTAATGTTGAAACAAAATTATTGAAAAATAAAGCAGCCTATTAAATGATTTATTATTTTATTCTATAAAAAAACTGTTTGACTATTTGTTTCTCTAATGTAACTGACCTGACAGGTTTTTTGTCATTAGGCAAATATAGCCCACATGGAGTAGATTATAATAGCTGATTGTCAACTTAGTAATCATTTAATAAGGAATTCTTAAGGGATCTAGACTAGTTTTTAATAAACTACCCTGATGACTAGGGCAAATCATTCACTCATTCATTTATTCAACAAATGTACCTGGTGCACCAGACCTTGTACTGCAGTGTGACAATTAGGTATGAAAGTTCCTTGAGAGAAGAAACAGTTTTTTCCACATTGGTATCCCGGGTACCCTGCTCATAACATCATATTGGCAATGGGTAAAGATTTGTTATCATTGCTCTCATAATTACTTGTTATTACTGCTGATGACTGTAAAATAAGAAGGTAGCACAACAATGGAATTCATCAAATCTCTATATGTAATTTGGGAGAATTTGTCTTTAAATGGAGTTCGTTGTCCCAGTGACAAAGGAAAATCCAAATAATGGAAGTCCTTCGATGGCAATGCTTTGTTAGGAGAGGCTACATCATTTTCTAAGTTAAAAAAAAAAATTATTCACCCCACATTCTGGAAATACAGCCTTGCTCATTATATCAAACAATGTCTGGTCCTTTTAATCACTGCTAAAATACTGACAGCTCTCTTTAATGCCTAGTCAATAAGCAGATTAAAACATAAATGCCACTAAATACGCTTTAATATCAGCTCCATTGAAATATTTCTAATTCCGTATCCTCTTAAAATAATCCCCATTCAAAATTGAGAGAAATGTCACCCATATGAGTTTCTTCAGAATTAAGCTCTGATTACGCAAGGAATTATGTACTATAGCTTGGAAATTGGATAATTAAAGAAGCACCAGACTCTTTGTTGATGACATTTTTAAGCCTAGAAAGTTTTTATCAATGCTACAGTCAAATTTCATTTTTAAGTAGTGTTGTACACACTGAGTACATTTCTAACCCTAATTAGAGCTAGCTACCTTAAGAGGGGACTGTGAAAAAAGGCAAAGATACACAATCACACCAAACAAGTAAAGACCTTTCCCTACTGGGATCTACAGAACTACAGAAAGACCATCTGCTTTGAGCAGGTCTTAGTAGGGAAAGGAAGAGAAGTATAAAATTATAAAGAAACAACTAACTTTCAAGGAAATAAGTCTGCTAAAGAAACTGAGTTGGGGGGCTGCCCTGGTGCCGCAGTGGTTGAGAGTCCGCCTGCCAATGCAGGGGACGTGAGTTCGTGCCCCGGTCCGGGAAGATCCCACATGCCATGGAGCGGCTGGGCCCGTGAGCCATGGCCGCTGAGCCTGCGCGTCCAGAGCCTGTCCTCCGCAACGGGAGAGGCCACAACAGTGAGAGGCCGGCGTACCGCAAAAAAAAAAGAAACTGAGTTGGTTCAAATGTGACTTGATTGACCCTTTTCAAATTTTATTATTTTGCTCTCCATTTTCAAATGATATACAAACAGGAAGTCTTTCATAAGACGTCTGAATAAATCTGATTCTTTCTTGGGTGAATATAAATAAAAGGGACCAAAATATACGTTCACATCTGATTCAGGGTAAGGGAGATTTTGGCATCGTTTTCCTTATTATCAGAAGCCTTAGGAGTACTTTCACTAAAAGGATCCATCTTTGTCTTTTTATCAGTCTAATAACAATATTTAATTCCAATAATCAGGGACTGTATTACAAGTTCCTGAAATATACATTTTACCCAGGTCTTTCAAATGTTGCATGTTTGACTTCAGCTTAATAATTAATCTGCTTATATTGGCCAGTATTTGCATCTTACAGATGTATAATAAATCTATATTTTTCTTTGTAACTTCCTTTGTTAAGGGAACATATGATCTACACATAATCCTATTAAAAGCCTAGAATCTAAACCCTAATATTTAAATCACCCACATTACTTTCCTTCTGGGGCTATAACCTTTTTTTCTCTCACACTGTCCTCTCTTCCCAACCAAATGCAGAAACTCATTGTTTCTCCCATTAAAATGGTGAGATTTCTCACAGTTCAGTCACAGATTATAGTTGGAGTTGGAAGTCATCAGAGATCATCTATACTTTCATTTTGCAAGTGAAAAAACTGAGCTGCAGACATGTTAAGAGTCTTGCTTTAGGTCACACAGTTAGTCAGTGTCAGAACTTGGATTGCTTGTTGTATAACCTCAGGCCACCATTTAAATGGAAACTTTCCCACTCAGAGGTGTTCCCAGAAGAGAAGGAGAAAACATCATTGAAGTTGCAGCCCAAGAGAACCTATCTACATGAGCAAGAGAAAGCCGAAACCCAACTCAGTGTCGCTTGCCATCTTGTTTCCTGAGGGGTTGTGCTGCTCCAAACAGGCACTTTTGCTAACCTGCACCAAGGTACCGTACAGGTGGGCGGTGGCCCTGGCCCTGATGATCATTAAGGCGCCTTTTGGAGCAATTTGATGGAAAGGTTAAGAGGGGGCTTTAGAAATCTCCTGAGAGCATTGACATCTGGGATTTCTGAAAGTGAATTAGTTGAACCTAACAGCAACCAAAGAGGAAAGGTCACACAGGTTTGGCTGAGAAATTCATGATTTGCAAATGTCAGCTAAGATTTGGATAAGCATCTGGCTTTTGGTTATACGTCTGAAAATGAATAAACACTGAAATCTGGAGGATTCATACTCACTGGACCTAATCCACCCAGGATTTAACAGCCAAAAAAGAAATGCTGGTTATGGCATGGATTCCATAACTTTCAAATCAATTTACACACAAAAACAAAGAAGCACATATGTATATGTCTGTATACATATGTAACATGTCTATACATAACTCACACACACAAATATGTGTATATTTCTACGCATTTCATGTATATATGCACGTAGGTTTGTGTGTGTGAGTGTGAGTGTGTGTGTGTTTAAATATTCCAAAACATTGGGCCAGTTGGCCATGCATCTAGTTTCTCTTGGAAAAGATTTGCTTCATATCTAATAGAAATATACAATCTGGTTAAATGTTGCTGGTAAAATGTCTAACACATGGGTGGATTGAGATTGTGAAAAAGTAGAGAATACTAAAGCAGCCTGATGGAGATAGACCCTTTGAAGGGAGGCCAGAAAACATTCCATTCCAAAGAGAGAGGATACGCATCTATTGTTTCTCCAGCTGGCTAAGCAACGGCAGGGATGTTTCCTACTAAACAGCCTCATTAGCATAAGCATAACTACAGGGTAAGTTTTCAAGCTCATTCCAAGTGAATTCAAAGGGGTGGGGGAAGAAAGATGCCGTTAATATGCACAACTCATGCAGACAATGATATGAAGCTAATTCATTTCATCATATTATCACCATAGCATATTAACTTAAAAGAAATAATAAGACAACATGGAAATGTTTGCATATTAGAGAGAATTCTCGTTGTACCCTATTAGCACCATATCCTATTAGTATTGCATTAGGCCATCATGCTGCAATGCTAAAATGATGAAATCCCACTGTGAAAACTGATATTGAATTCTTGTAATGTTTCGGAATCATTTTTAGCACTGCATATAAATAATTCATGTGAGCAGATCTAATGAATTGATGGAAGAAAAAAAAATCCCTTGGCATTGTTAGCATATTTATGAATGTAAAGTCACGAGCAAGTTGCTTTCTCATGGAAGGTGGGCAGGGGCTGAAGTGTGACATCTATTCCAGAGCCAGTTATTAACATAACAAAGAATTCTAGGTCAAGTCCAGCTGAAATATTCCTGAAAGCACATTTCCTTCGAGGAAAGATGGCACAATATTGATTGGCACTCTCCTGGTTTTTTTTTAATCTAGATTGTAGATCAACTGAGGTAGGCACCCTCACTTAAAGATACTTGCTACACAAAATCCAAATTTAATAAATTGAGAACCCAAGTGAACTAGTGTCTTTTTACTCTCAATATCTTTGTCCAAGACTTATCAAACTGTGTTACAATTATCTGATTCCTCATCTATCCGGACCACTAGACTGTACTCTCCTAGAGGTCAGGGATCATAATTTATTTATATCCATAATCCTAATCCCTAGCACAATTCATGGCCCTGACTGGGTGCTCCATAAACATTTGACTGAGTGGATGGATGAATGAATGAATATGTTTATTCAATTCCAAAGATTCCAATTAAAAATTTGGAATAAAGTGGGGGAGTGGGTCATTTACATTTAAATCTGAGTGTTTTACTAAATTAAATCTTTATTTGTAACGTGAGTTCAGTCAAAGCAGTTTCAATTCAGAAAGGCATTTTTAATTCAGTGGAATTCTTCCAGGGTTAGATGCAATTGTTTAAGTTCCTGCCTTAGATTAAAGGTTTTTGGTTTCTCATACCACATATTGCATATTGGTGTCAGTACGCTTACAGAGAAGTAGTCCTAATGCTATTTCAACTCCCCAGGATGGAGATTTCCTGCAAAAAGAGCTGTCATGTGAAGCATGTTCCCCTATGTAGAAATATCGCTGGCAGTTACCGTGAATTTCAGAGCAGAAGCCAATGACCTGTTTTTGGTTCTCTGTGTAGCTGGCTTGTGGGCACTGTGATTCTTTGCTACTACTCTCTGGAGTTCACTACGCTTAAGCTCCAGATCCCTCACTGCCTATTTCCTGCATTCTGCTCAGCGGACAGATCACACATCGCCCCTGGTTCCAGGTCTTCGTTCTACACAGTTACTTGTTTCAAAACTAGAGAAACTGGGAAAGAATAACTAATAGATTTCCTTGGAAGAAATAAATGGATTTTTTCTCTCTTTTTCATACCGAAGAGAATATTCTAATGTGGGATTGAAATAGATCACTTCACCTTTCAACACCAGCCCTGCTGTGTTCAGTGCAAACGCACACGCGCGCACACACACACACACACACACACACATCGGCTCTTTAAATATGGTTGAGTGTTCCTGAAAGCCTCAGAGTCATTTGCCCAGAAGAGTAGCTTTTTCTTTAGGCCAAAAGGCCAGAGAGTGAGTGAGAAATGTGAGCTTCCTAAACAATGGCTCTGTGGAGAAAATGAAAGGTCATTTGTCATCTGGTGGACAGCTTGCTACAGCAAAGCTAGGTGAGCCAGACACTAGAAAGTGGTCCCATAGGTTCTTTTTCATGCTTTTCTTACCTTTGACTTCCCAAGGGTTTCCTGGGGTAGACTCAGTAGTCAACACTGAGGGAAGTAAAGGGTCCTTTGTGTAGGATGACAGTCTTTGGAAACAGAAGTCCAAATGGAGAACAAGTGTTCCCGTCTCTTTAGACCGGTTAACAAAACTAATATGTTTTCACTCTCTTCCCCATGCACTGGGGGTTTGCACATAAGCTGACAGGTCAAGTCTGATCATGCAGTAGTATATGAGTGGTAGTGAGATTTGTTTATAAGGCATAAGAAACAAAATGAAAACTCACAATCTTTGTTTCACCAATTAAAAAGAAATTTGATAGCTATGCAACTCAAAATGCAACTGGAAAACGTGAAATGTAGTTGAATTTGAACCAGTTTGAATTAAGGAAATGATTAGCAATACGAGGTGGTATCCTTAAGCAACAATTTGTTCTGTTTTGCTAATGAATAGATTTGAATTACTCTGCTGTCCTTTTATAGTTCCCAGATCACTGCAGGTAACCTGCTAAAGTTGTTTGTAGGCTGTAAAATACAGGTCAGAAAACCCTAATTGTGAGGTTTAAAAGGCTCATATTTTGTCTTTTTTCTTTGTGTTGTAAAGGCATTTTCTCCTACTTTTCATTTCTAAGTATTTGTTGAGCACCTGTCATGTATACTATGCATTCAGTATTTTATTTCATCTCCATTTCACAGATTATGAAACTGAGACTCAGAAATGTTAAGTAACTTCCTCAGGGTAACAGAGCTCTGTGAGTGGAGAAGAACAAGTACCAATCAAGGTTTATATTATTTCAGAACCTATGCTCTTAACTCTTTTCTCAGAATACTAACAAAAAAGGCTTAAACAAGCACCAGCAGGTTTCAAGTCTAAAACATATCTAACGTTGATGAAATAAATACCAATTCCTCATCAGGAAGCTACAAATGACTAGTCTGAGCCTAAACTGTTTCCATCATCCTGTGATGAACTACTAAATGTATATAGTAGGCCTGAGACCTTCCTAAGTGTTAAGAAAGTCAGGTGGGTGATTGGATCAAGATGGCAGAATAGAAGGACGTGCACTCAGTCCCTCTTGCAAGAGCACCAGAATCACAACTAACTGCTGAACAATCATTTACAGGAAGACACTGCAACTCAACAGAAAAAATACCCTACATCCAAAAAAAAGGAGAAACCACCATGAGACAGTAGGAGGGGCGCAATCACAATAAAATCAAATCCCATAACTGCTGGGTGGGTGACTCATAAACTGGAGAACAATTATACCACAGAAGTCCACCCATGGAGTGAAGGTTCCAAGCCCCATGTCAGGATTCCCAGCCTGGGCATCCAGCAATGGGAGGAGGAATTCCAAGAGAATCATATTTTCAAGGCTAGTGGGATTTGATTGCAAGACTTCAACAAGACTGGGGGAAACAGAGACTCCACTCTTGGAGGACACACACAAAATAGTGTGCATATCAGGACACAGGGGGAAGGAGCAGTGACCCCATAGGAGACTGAACCAGGCCTACCTGCTAGTGTTGGAGGGTCTCCTGCAGAGGAGGAGTGTGGCTGTGGCTCACCATGGGGACAAGGACACTGGGAGCAGAAGTTCTTAGAAGTACTCCTTGGAATGAACCCTCCTAGAGCCCGCCATAAGTCCCACCAAAAAGCCTGTAGCCTCCAGTGCTGGGTCTCTTCATGCCAGACAAACAACAGGGAGGGAATTGAGCCCCACCCATCAACAGACAGGCAGATTAAAGTTTCACTGAGCTTTGCACACCAGAGCAACACCCAGCTCTACACACTACCAGTCCCTCCCATCAAGAAGCTTGCACAAGTCTCTTAGATATCCTCATCCACCAGAAGGCAGACAGCAGAAACAAGAAGAACTATAATCCTGCAGCCTATGAAATAAAAACCACGTTCACAGAAAGATAGACAAAATGAAAAGGCAGAGGACTATGTATCAATGAATGAACAAGATAAACCCCCAGAGAAGCAATTAAATGAAGTGGAGATAGGCAACTTTCCAGAAAAAGAATTCAGAATAATGATAGTGAAGATAATCCAGGACCTCGGAAAAAGAATGGAGGCTAGGATCAAGAAGATGCAAGAAACGTTTAACAAAGACCTAGAAGAATTAAAGAACACCTAGAAGAATTAAAGAACAAACAAACAAAGATGAACAACACAATAACTGAAATGAAAAATATACCAGAAGGAATCAATAGCAGAATAACTGAGGCAGAAGAATGAATAAGTGACCTGGAAGACAGAATAGTGGAATTCACTGCCATGGAACACAATAAAGAAAAAAGAATGAAAACAGCCTAAGAGACTTCTGGGACAACATTAAATGCACCAACTTTTGCATTATAGGGTCCCCAAGAGGAGAAGGCAGAGAGAAAGGAGCCGAGAAAATATTTGAAGAGATTATAGTCAAAAATTTCCCTAACATGAGAAAGGAAATAGCCACCCAAGTCCAGGAAGCACAAAGGGTCCCAGGCAGGATAAAGCCAAGGAGAAACATGCCAAGACACATAGTAATCAAATTGACAAAAAGTAAAGACAAAGAAAAATTATTAAAAGCAGCAAGGGAAAAATGACAAATAACATACAAGGAAACTCCCATAAGGTTAACAGATGATTTCTCAGCAGAAACACTACAAGCCAGAAGGGAGTGGCATGATGTACTTAAAGTGATGAAAGAGAAGAACCTACAACAAAGATTACTCTACCCAGCAAGGATCTCATTCAGATTCGTTGGAGAAATCAAAAGCTTTACAGACAAGCAAAAGCTAAGAGAATTCAGCACCACTGAACCAGCTCTACAACAAATGCTAAAGGAACTTTTCTAAGTGGGAAATACAAGAGAAGAAAAGAGCCTACAAAAACAAACGCAAAACAATTAAGAAAATGGTAATAGGAACATACATATTGATAATTACCTTAAACGTGAATGGATTAAATGCTCCAACCAAAAGACACAGGCTCGCTGAATGGATACAAAAACAAGACCCATATATATGCTGTCTACAAGAGACCCACTTCAGACCTAGGGACACATACAGACTGAAAGTGAGGGGATGGAAAAAGATATTCCACGCAAATGGAAATGAAAAGAAAGCTGGACTAGCAATACTCATATCAGATAAAATAGACTTTAAAATAAAGGATGTTACAAGAGACAAGGAAGGACACTACATAATGATCAAGAGATCAATCCAAGAAGAAGCTATAGCAATTGTAAATATATATGCACCCAACATAGGAGCACCTCAATACATAAGGCAAATGCTAACAGGTAAAAAAGAGGAAATCGACAGGAACACAATAATAGTGGGGGACTTTAACACTTCACTTACACCAATGGACAGATCATCCAGATAGAAAATTAATAAGGAAACACAAGCATTATATGACACAATAGGACTTCCCTGGTTGCACAGTGGTTAATAATCTGCCTGCCAATGCAGAGGACATGGGTTTGATCCCTGGTCCGGGAAGATCCCACAACCATGGAGCAACTAAGCCCATGTGCCACAACTACTAAAGCCTGTGTACCTAGAGCCGATGCTCCGAAACAAGAGAAGCCACTGCAATGAGAAGCCCAAGCACCGCAATGAAGAATAGCCCTCACTCGCTGCAGCTAGGGGAAGCCTGCACGCAGCAATGAAGACCCAACACAGCCAAAAATAAATAAATTTATTTTAAATATAAATAAATAAATAAATGATACAAAAGACCAGATAGACATAATTGATATTTATAGGACTTGCCATCTGAAAACAGCAGATTACACTTTCTTCTCCAGTGTACATGGAACATTCTCAAAGATAGATCACAGCTTGGGTCATAAATCAAGCCTCAGCAAATTTAAGAGAATTAAAATCATATCAAGCATCTTTTCTGACCAAAACGCTATGAGATTAGAAATCAGTTACAGGGAAAAAAACATAAAAAACACACACAAACACATGCAGGCTAAACAATAAGTTACTAAATAACCAAGAGATCACTGAAGAAATCAAGGAGGAAATCAAAAAATACCTAGAGACAAATGACAATGAAAACATGATGACCCAAAACCTATGGGATGCAGCAAAAGCAGTTTTAAGAGGGAAATTTATAGCAATACAACCCTACCTCAAGAAACAAGGAAAATCTCAAATAAACAATTTAATCTTACACCTAAATGAACTAGAAAAAGAAGAACAAACAGAACCCAAAGTTAGTAGAAGGAAAGAAATCATAAATATCAGAGCAGAAATAAATGAAATAGAAACAAAGAAAACAATAGCAAAGATCAATAAAACTAAAAGCTGCTTCTTTGACAAGATAAGCAAGATTGATAAACCTTTAGCCAGACTCACTAAGAAAAAGAGGGAGAAAAAAAAAAAAAAGAAAAAGAGGGAGAGGGCTCAAATCAATAAAATTAGAAATGAAAAAGAAGAAGTTACAATGGACACTGCAGAAATCCAAAGGATCATGAGAGATTACTACAAGCAACTCTATGCCAAAATAATGGACAACCTGGAAGAAATTGACAAATTATTAGAAAGGCATAACCTTCCAAAATTGAACCAGGAAGAAATAGAAAATATGAACAGACCAATCACAAACACTGAAGTTGAAACTGTAGTTAAAATTCTTACAACAAACAAAAGTCCAGGACCAGATGGCTTCACAGGTGAATTCTATCAAACATTTAGAGAAGAGCTAGCACCCATCTTTTTCAAATTCTTCCAAAAAATTGCAGAGAAAGGAACACTCCCAAACTCATTCTACGAAGCCACCATCACCCTGATACCAAAACCAGACAAAGATACTACAAAAACAGGAAGTTACAGACCAATATCACTGCTGAATATAGATGCAAAAATCCTCAACAAAATACTAGCAAACAGAATCCAGCAAGGATCATACACCATGATCAAGTGGGATTTATCACAGAGATGCAAGGATTCTTCAATATACACAGATCAATCAAAGTGATACACCATATTAACAAATTGAAGAATAAAAACCATATGATCATCTCAATTGATGCAGGAAAAGCTTCTGATAAAATTCAACACCTATTTATGATAAAAAGTCTCCAGAAAGTGGGCATAGAGGGAAACTACCTCAACATAAAAAGGCCATATATGACAAACCCACAGCAAACATCATTCTCAAGGGTGAAAAACTGAAAATATTTCCTCTAAGATCAGGAATAAGACAAGTAAGTCCACTCTCACCACTCTTATTCAACATAGTTTTGGAAGTCCTGGCCACAGCAATCAGAGAAGAGAAAGAAATAAAAGGAATCCAAATTGGAAAAGAAGAAGTAAAACTATCATTGTTTGCAGATGACATGGTACTATACATAGAGAATCCTAAAGGTGCTACCAGAAAACTACTAGAGATAATCAATGAATTTGGTAAAGTTGCAGGATACAAAATTAAAGCACAGAAATCTCTTGCATTTCTATACACTAACAACAAAAGATCAGACAGAGAAATTAAGGAAACAATCCCATTCACCATTGCAACACAAAAGAATAAAACACCTAGGAATGAACCTACCTAAGGAGGTAAAAGACCTGTACTCAGAAAACTATAAGACATTGATGAAAGAAATCAGAGATGACACAAACTGATGTTCTTGGATTAGAAGAATCATTTTGGGAAAATGACTATATTACCCAAAGCAATCTACAGATTCAATGCAATCCCTATCAAATTACCAATGGCATTTTTTACAGAACTAGAACAAAAAAATATTAAAATTTCTATGGAAACAAAAAACACCCTGAATAGCCAAAGCAGTCTTGAGGGAAAAAAACCGAGGTGGAGGAATCAGACTCCCTGACTTCAGACTCGACTACAAAGCTACAGTAATCAAGACAATGTGGCACTGGCACAAAAACAGAAGTATAAATCAATGGAACAGGATAGAAAGCCCAGAGATAAACCCACGCACCTATGGTCAACTAATCTATAACAAAGGAGGCAAGGAATATACAATGGAGAAAAGACAAGTCTCTTCAATAAGTGGTGCTGGGAAAACTGGACAGCTACATGTAAAAGAATGAAATTAGAACACTCCTTAGCACCATACACAAAAATAAATTCAAAATGGATTACAGACCTAAATGTAAGGCCAGACACTATAAAACTCTTAGAGGAAAACATAGGGAGAATACTCTGTGACATAAATCAAAACAAGATCTTCTTTGATCTACCTCCTAGAGTAATGGAAATAAAAACCAAAATAAACAAATGGAATCTAAGGAAACTCAAAAGCTTTTGCAAAGCAAACTACAAACAAGACAAAAGATAGCCCTCAAAATGGGAGAAAATATTTGCAAACAAATCAACATACAAAGGATTAATCTCCAAAATATATAAACAGCTCAAGAGCTCAATATTAAAAAATCAAACAACTTAATTAAAAAATGGGCAGAAGAACTAAATAGACATTTCTCTAAAGAAGAAATACAGATGGCCAAGAAGCACATGAAAACCTACTCAACATCACTAATTATTAGAGAAATGCAAATCAAAGCTATAGTGAGGTATCACCTCACCACAGTTAGAATAGGCATCATCAGAAAAGCTACAAACAACAAATGCTGGAGAGGGTGTGGAGAAAAGGGAATCCTCTTGCACTGTTGGTGGGAATGTAGATTGATACAGCCACTATGGAGACCAGTATGGAGGTTCCTTAAAAAACTAAAAATAGAATCACCATATTACCTAGCAATCCCACTACTGGGCATATACCCAGAGAAAACCACAATTCAAAAAGACATATGCACCCCAGTGCTCATTGCAGCGCCATTTATAATAGCCAGGTCATGGAAGCAACCTAAATACCCATCGACAGACGAATGGATAAAGAAGATGTGGTACATATATACAATGGAATATAACTCAGCCATGAAAAGGAATGAAATTGGGTCATCTGTAGAGACGTGGATGGACCTAGAGACTGTCATACAGAGTGAATTAAGTCAGAAAGAGTAAAATAAATACTGTATATTAACGCATATATGTGGAATCTAGAAAAATGGTACAGATGAACCAGTTTGCAAGACAGAAATAGACACAGATGTAGAGAATAAGCATATGGACATGAAAGGTGGAAAGCGGGGGTAGGGGATGAATTCGGAAATTGGGACTGATATATATACACTAATATATATATAAAATACATAACAAATAAGAACCTTATGTATAAAAAAATTCAAAAAATAAATAATTACAAATAAATAAATTTTAATATGCCAAAAAAAAAAAAAAGGAAGTCAGGTGGATCCCAAGTTAATTTCCTTTCTTAGAAAGTGGCCTACCATGGGGGTAAGCATGTATTTATTGACTCAGATAAAAATTGCTTTACATCTCAACTTTGATGATTACTAAATGTATGATTTTAGACAAGTGTCAGTTTCTTTAAAGTCTTAATGTGTAAAACCAAGTTAATATCTAATTCATAAAGTTGTGAAAAGTAAATGAGATCATCCCAGTGGCTGGCTCAATATGGTACACAGCAATTGTTACTTCTCTTTCGTCACTTAGCTAGAAGCTGACCTGGGTCAGCACAGGAGATACATTTTCCCTACTCTGCACTCCCCACACCCATGCCTACAAACTCTCCAAATAGCTCTAGATCTCAAATGCATTTTTTCAATCCAAAATTAATCTCCACCATGGCCTTAGGATTCCTAGAGGATTCAGAGCCAGGTTCAAAATGTAGACTTCCACTGTCAAGTGGTAACATGTGCCCAGCCTAAGGGCCTCACTTAAGTAATGCTTAACAGTGAGATATTCATATAAAAATATTCTACCAAGAGATATATAAATCCCAGTGGTATCTTTCTTAATGTACCTATCTCACAAAATGCCCAATGCTTTTTTTTCCTATTTCCCATTCCAGCTGATTTCAGTTTTTCCAATTTAGAAATAAATCTCATACTGTGCAAAATCCCTAAAGTCCTGAACCCTGATCACCTTAGCAAGATTTCCTAGTTGCCTTAGAGACTGGCTTTCTTATGGATCAGTCAATGGCATGCACTTCAGGTCATTCTGGCCCTAGTTGGCACACCGTTGATTTCAAGAGTTCAGGACAGTATAAGCCAATGTGGAAGTTCAAGCAGTGTCTTAGGAACTAAATCTCACCAGAAATTCCAACCTAATCTCAGTCTTGAAAGGACTCTTGGGGGATGTTCAGTATGCCCCGCCTTCACTGCACAAGCCAGGTCTCACCAGACAGCCACGTACTGAGTGTATACTTCAGGGGAGGGCTGACCTGCTACCATATCACTGAAATCCAAAAATGTACTAAGGGACATTCACAGAACCTATAAGGCCGTTGACACCTCCCTCCTATATTTCTAGCTTGCCAAAAAATGTAATCTAAAATCGTACACTAACCCTTAAACTAGGACTATCTGACAGTTATGTATGACATAATTCCAAACCATCATGGCAACTGCAAAGTTCTAAAATGCCATTTTTAAAGGCTTATTAAATCTCTCTTCTTCATTAAGCCTTTCCTCAAAGAAGACTGGTAGCCTCCATCGTTTCTCTGTGCTAATAAAATATTCAGAACACTTTTCTTGTAAAATCAAGACATAGCAGGGTGACCCCACACACCATCACAATTTCTCAAGGTATTTCACCTTTCAATTAACCAAGACAGATCTATGCTCATCACAGCAAGAAATTCTGCTTTTAATTGGATGCACGAGTCATATAGTAGTTAAGATGTGGAGTTATTGCTCTCGATTGTTTACATTTGCAATAACAGTTTTACCTAAATGTCTTCATGAAAATGTCAAATTTATTTCTCACTCAACAAAATACATTCAATGGCTAATCATGTACTCATTAATATCTTGTGTTGCCATCATGTCATTATTGGTTCTAATAATGCCTAATTGCAATAATAAATACCTAATTTGGGGGATTTGTTTATTTTCTAATTAGACATTTTTCACATTTCTATTCCATAATTATTCATGAGTAATTATTGTTAGTCACAAAATAGAATTATCGTTAAGCCTGTATAAACTGCAGCCAGCTTCTTACTGAAAAAAGGAATTAAACTTTTCCTGCTTTATGTTCTAATTAACTTTTTTTTCCTGTTTCGTGGAATTGTTCGAAACAATGTTGAGGGAAAATGTAAATTAGAGGCTGATAACTCAAGACATTTTTATAATTATAAATTCGCTGAAGGAAGTTTAAAGAATCATATAATTGGCGTTTTATTCTTATAACCCTGCTTGGAACCAAATAAGGTTTTCTCAAAAGACTTTTGATTTGTCAAAAATTTGCTTATTGCTCAGTGACCCAAGGCCTCGTTCTCCTATGTTAAGGTACTAGGCAAATAGCAACAACACAAAAGCCTTCCTGGAGCTGGATTTCGGTCTCACCCCTTCACCACCTCTTCACAGGCCATAAAAACATAACAACCACCTACATAGAACTTCTAGCTGTTTCCAATGGGCCTTTCTACTTTCGTGTCTGAGTATATATTCATCTTTCTTCTTGGAATGACCTCTTATTTTTTTCAGTCTCTAAGAGACTCATACTCATCATTTCAATAACCAATTTCTCCATGAAGCTTTCCCAAAGCCCTTAAGGAAACTTTTTTCTATTCTTCTTCCATTACAAACTTACCTCTAGCATTACCACCTACCGCTCTGGATTTTAAATATGGAATTTCTTGACTACGTCTCCCACTGAATTCTGTCTCCCAACGGAGGCTACTAATGTGCTGTTTTTTTTTTTTAAATCCTTGCTCTTGAAAGTGAGACAGCCTGGGACCTGGGACACTTTACTGCTTACATCTGGAAGACCGTTTTCTCGAGCAACAGAATACAAAGAAACTATAAGGGTCTAAAAGTAACTGCACACATGTGCAATCAGGACAAATGATAAACAAGAAGATAGAAAAGGGCCAAACCCAACTGCCACTTCTGAGGTGTCGGGAGCAAAAGCAGGGTACTGCGCATGCTTCCCACACACAGCATGACCGGGGCGGGGGGCAGACAGCCTAATCCACCCCTCTGGCCTGACCCACGGGTCCGCCCCTACCCTCAACCAATTTAAGGGACCAGTCGGGCCCACCCCAGGGAGCCAGCAAGGGCACCTATAACTTCTTTTCACTCCCTCCTCCTGTGGCACCAGTCCCAATAAAGCCTTGCCTGAATTTCTTGTCTGGCCTCTTATCAATTTCTATTGATTAAAGAGTCCAAGAACCCAGGTGGGTAAAAAGTATCAATACAAGGGAATTAACACTGCCCTCAAGGCTTAACCAGTGAGGATGGCAGCTGGTGCATGATTACTTCCTCTTCCATGTCTTGGGCAGACATGGCATTATGGGTAATTCCTTGGGGTAGAGGGGGGAGTCCCAGTTGTCCACAGGGGTAACCAGTTCAATAACGTGCTGTGGTTGCCCCTCCTTTCCTGTTTTCCCAATCACCAATTCCTTTTCCATTCCTCTTCTATTGCTGCTGTAACCAACTGCCACACACTTAGCAGTTTAAAACACTAATTTACTCTCTTATCACTCTAGAGGTCAGAAGTCTGGACTAAAGCCAAAGTGGTGGCAAGCCTGGTTTCTTCAGGAGACACTTAGGGGAGAATTTTCTAGCTTCTGGAGGCCACCTGCATTCATTGGCTCATGACCATTTCTTGTATCACTCCAACTTCTGGCTTCCACTATCACATCTCCTACTGCCTCCTTTGACCTTCTTGCCTCCCTCTTGAAAGGACCATGGGAGTGTATTTAAGGCCCACCCAATAATCTAGGCTAATCTACCCATCTCAAGATTTTTAACTGAATCATACTTGTAAAGTTCCTTTTGTCATATAAGGTAACAGAATCTGGGGATTAGAATGTGGATACTTTGGTGAGAGGGTGGGAAGACAATTATTCAGCCTACCGCACTTCCAGAACTTACCACATACCATAAGCACGCTCATATTTCAAGCTCTGCATTTGGGGGAAATTCAATCTAAGACAGAATCTGAAAGAAATTAGAATGTCAGGATGGGAATAGTTATAATTATTAAAAGCTACAGAGCAACAAGATGTGACTTAGAAAGATAATACCACATTTGCAATGAGGAGGTCATCGGTAGACTTAGAACAATTTCAAACGGTAATTGCTAAACTGCAGTGGATTCAGAGTTAATTCTCAAAGTTGTCTGAAAATATAAATGTAAAGAAAGCTCAATCAGCCTGCTCTCTTCCATGAATCACGAGTGTTTATGAATATGAAAACAGCTCAATATTGTCACAGGATGCACTCGTTATAAAGCTTAAATTTTATTTTTCAGGAAGGTCTCCCTGGCCTCATCAATCTCATTCCTGACTACTGTGTACTTTCATAGCTTCCAATATTTTCTCTGTCCTCACATACAGCACCTTACGTAATAACTTAAGCTCTGGCTTCTCCCAGTGATTGAAGTTCTGTGATGGTAGATACCATCTCTTTCTTCTTCATCTCTTTTCATTCTCAGCCCCTCACATGGTTCCTGCCACAAAGTAGACACTCATGAAATAATTATTCAATAAAAGAAAGTGCCAGCAAAATCTGTAAATATGATTTCAATGAAATCACAATCCATACGTTATGGGGCAGAGCTGAAAGGGAGCATGGAGATCTCTTTTTCAGGCTTGAATTTGTGGACTAAAAAGTGCATTTTTTCAGTCAACAAATGCCTATATGGATCACTTGGGAATGTTGTTAAAATGCAGATTCAGCTGTGTGTGGTGAGGCCCTAAATTCTGCATTTCACTTCAAGCGCCCAGGTGATGTCAGCGCAGCCGGTTCTGGGACACTTATTTAATGAGGATCCTAGTTGAGTGGTTCTAAATCCCATGTGCGTGTTACAAAGCATCTTGGAAGATTTAAAACTGCATACCAGGGCTCCCCTGGTGGCTCAGTGGTTAAGAATCCGCCTGCTAATGCAGGGGACACGAGTTTGAGCCCTGGTCCGGGAAGATCCCACATGCCCCGGAGCAGCTAAGCCCGTGCGCCACAACTACTGAGCCTGCGTGACACAACTACTGAAGCCCACATGCCTAGAGCCCATGCTCCGCTACAAGAGAAGCCACCACAATGAGAAGCCCGCGCACCACAAACAAGAGTAGCCCCGGCTCACCGCAACTAGAGAAAGCCCGCGCACAGCAACAAAGAGCCAACGCAGCCAAAAATAAATAAATTAAAATAAATTTTAAAAAAAAACAAAAAACTAAAACTGCTTACCAGTGTCAGGGCCCTAGGCACAGATTTTGATCTGCTGGTGGGGGTGGAACTCCAGCATTCCTTCTTTGTTGTGTTTTGTTTTGTAAGATTCCCAGATGATTCTTACGGGTAGCCATGGCTAAGAACAACTGGTCTCAGCCAAGGTCTCATTTAACATATAAAGAAACTGAGGTACGGAAAGAGTAAGCTAAAGGTCAAGGCAAAAGTGGATGGACTTGTCAGAACTGGGAGTGGAGCCCCGCCTCCTGAGTCCGTTGGCCGGCTCTCCCGCACAATGAATTCAGGGAAAATGGGGAGATACGTTTGCATTTAGACACAGCCTCAGGGATCCCAGTGAGCAGAGCCGGTGAGAGATGACTCAGATATGAATTCCCTGCTGGCTCCCATTTTCATCCCCTTGGGCAGTGTGTAGGAGAGGTATAAACTGCATGAAGAGAGCATGGTCAAAGAAAATATCCCGGCTGATCTATTTTAGTTAAAACAGCTTTCTCCCCCCAGGTACTGTGAGATTGCTTGTCTGTCGCGGTGTTGGCCTTGAGCGGGAGCTGGGCACAAGGGAAGGTGTTTTTAGTGGAGGGAAAAAATAGAAATAAAAAAGAGGGCTGAGCCACGGGGTGCTGGGAGCCACGGGGAGGGAGCCAGCGCTGTGTGCTAGGTGAATTGTTCTTCATCGCAAATATCTCTGGGCTAAAGCAGAGCCTCAGCTTTCACAGCACAGCTGCAATTAGCATTTCCCACGTCCCAGGATGTGTCTACCATCATCCATAGCATCGCACTGAACGCATCCAGTCCTTCCTAATTCTTTATGAATTTATGCTCTTTCGAAACTCCAGGCTGCTCTCTGCAAGCAGTGGCTGGATCTGAATAACAAATAGTGTGTGCCGAGTCCAGATGTCAGGATCTGGCCACGTCCCTAATGAGCAGAGGCTAACATGGGGAGCGAGGACCTCAGCAGCGTCTGAGGGCAGCGAAAGGGGAAGAATACTGGGTGTCAAGGTGGCAGGGTGAGGTGAAGGAGGTTCTAAAGAGATGCCCCAGAGATGGGAAAGGGAAAATTGTCAGTTATCTGTGACAAGGATGGTAAAGTTTTCAAACTGGTTCAAACTTCTTAACCTGAGGAACATGGCTTGTTTCTCAAGTCAGTAACCCTTGGCATGATGGTAGCCACCTTGGGTATGGACATTTCACTGAATTCTTTGTTCTCCTCTCTTAATGGTAGGTGGCACAGATGTGACACTTCCTGCCTGAGGTCCTCTTTACAGGATCCTCTATTCCAAAATTGTAATGGTATCTAGGAATCACCTAAGGATTTTGTTGTAATGTAGATTCTGATTCACTGGGTCTGGGGTGAGGGCTGAGTTTTGACATTTCTAACAAGCTCCTCAGGAGTTGCTAACACCGCACTCAAAGCAGCAAGGTGGTATTTTGCTTTAGCCCTTCCAGCCTTCCTCTATGCTAGGCCACATGCAGGACTGGGCATGGGGTGAGGAGGTGGGAATAACTCAGGCAGAAAAGAGGGCACCATGAAGGTCTTCCCCATGGGGCTCGGCTTTGCCACATTTTGCAGTGAGGGACCCTTCTTCCCTGCTTTCGGTCACACTCTATTCCAACACACAAGGGGCTTATTGAAATCAAAGCTCAGAAGGGAAAAGAGCCTCTGGTCTTGTCCACAACTTTCTCTTCCCACACTTAAAAACACACCTGGGGCTTCCCTGGTGGCGCAGTGGTTGAGAGTCCGCCTGCCGATGAAGGGGACACGGGTTCGTGCCCCGGTCTGGGAGGATCCCGCATGCCGCGGAGCGGCTGGGCCCGTGAGCCATGGCCGCTGAGCCTGCGCGTCCGGAGCCTGTCCTCCGCAACGGGAGAGGCCACAACAGTGAGAGGCCCGCGTAACGCATTAAAAAAAAAAAAAAAAAAAAAAAAAAAAAAAAAACACACCTGACCGCAAGGACACTAATGTTCCCCTCGGCGTGACTAAACTTTAGACGGACTTCTAGACTCTAGGCCTGACTGTCTTTTCTTAGAATATTTACTTTAGAAAACTTGTCCTTGTAAATTCTTCCTCTACCCCTTGGAGGTGTAAACCTTTTCAAAAGCCTCTTCCCAATTTTTCAAAGCAAGAGTGTTTTTCTCAAGGACCTGGGAGCCATCTCTTTGAAAATTATCAAGGAAAACAGTACCCCTCTTTCCCAGTTTCTGTGGTAGGGAAGGAGCCTAACTTTTAGGGGTGTCTTTTGCCAAGTGGTAAATTACCTCCTGTCATGAAGATACAAGAAAGTTTACTTTCTCGTTCTATAAAGCCAGTTAGCAAACAGGTGGCCTATGATGACCCTCACCCCAACTCTTAAAAATCTCTCCCACCTTTTGTCTTAGCAGAATTGAGTTCAGACTACATTCTGGTCTTTCTTCCTTATTGCTACAGCTCCGAATAAAGTCTCCCTTGCTTGTTTAACTTCTTAGGGCTTTGGTGGCAGGTTTTCCATTATGTGTGCTTTTTCTCCTTGGTTCAGTTGTTCCCAAAACCTGAGTTTAAAGTAGCCTGACAACTAACGGTCTCCACTATTCAGTGATGAAGACTTAGTGAAAGGGAGTGTAACTCTTAATATACTCCAAGGAGTTTGTATTAAAATCGGAACTATATATACTGCATAAGATCATTTATTCAAATCAAGAGACAATGAAATTACAAACACATTTCTCCTAATCCTCGTTTCACCAATGACTGTTTTATGCACCTTTGAGTGCATTTGTTTTTTCCTGTGTCCCCAATTATCCTCTGTGCCGTGGAGGAGCCCATTAGCTTGTCTAAGAGAACTCAGAAAATGATTCTTGGGAGGGTACCTCAGGAGAGTGAACACTGGAGGAGACATATCCAGTTGTATGAGGAAACATGCTGGCGTTCATCGTTGGTGTGTTGAAGAAATGAGAGGAGAAAAAAAAAGAAAAAGATGTTTGACCTAAAAGAGGAATATTTAAGAATAAATATTCACATACTGATTAGAAGACCTAAAGTTATAGATGATATATCTGAAAATAGCATCTAGATAATGATTTGGTGAAAGGGATCAAAACAACCACAACAAATGTGCATTGGGGGAAGGCAGGCATATTAATAGAAGATGTATCTGTACATGTGATGACCTGTGTTGGAATGTGCATGATGGCTTGTGTGTCTAGCATATGGACGGATGACCACTGCCCACATTTCAGAGAGCTTCAAAACCAGCAACTGAAATGCCAACACACTTTCAAAAAAAATTTTTTAATTATGCAATTTCAAATCGCCCCTGACTTGCTTTAAGCAGAATAAACAAAGCAATAAACCCATTAGAAGGTGCTTGTGAGACATTTTGATTTTAAGGGCCTTGCTCTGATGTCTATGAAAATAGAACTAGTTCCCACTTGGAAAGAGTTTTTGTTATTGTGTTTAAGTCACAGCTCACAGTCCTACTGGCTTTGAAAGAATCACAGTCATTCCCTGTTCTCCTGTAGGACCCAAGCTTTTCCAAATAAGAATGTTTAAGTGTTGATCTGCAAATGGGCAGATAACTATTTATGAAAGGTAACGTGTGTCACTTCAGTGTACATGTTCATGTGTAGCTTTGCTATTTGGTTTGCTCTTCTCATTCAAACTATCAGAATTCAGACAGCAAGACTACCATCTCCTCCAAGCTCTATATCAAATCTGTTGATATTTCCAGTGAATGCTGTTTATACTCCCAAGAATTCAGAAAACAGAGGTTTGGAATTCCCCCATCCTTTTCAACTTGGAAGCCAAGAAGCTGCCCTTCCCCTGTAGCCGCAATGTACGTATAATCACAACAAGCTTAAGAAATCATTTTCTGCTTTCTGAGCTGAGTCACAGTTTATTACCATTGTTTTATCAGTAGATGACTCAACGTTCCATGGCAAAGAGATGCTTGAATTAATATATTGTTATTATCAAGTGCTTTGGGAAACTGAAAGTACAGCGTAATGACAGTATTGGGATGTCTCAGTTGCTGTATTCGTATCTGTAGGAGGTTACTATCTACCTCACTGAATCACTGTGGGAATAGAATGAGATACAGGATCTATAGAGCTCTTAGCACATTGCCTTGCACATGGCTAAGTGCTCAATAGAAATAAGTTGCAAATGCAAAGCAGAAGTTCCACCACCACATTTAATGGACCAGTGCCAATCTGTGGCCTCACCTCAACACACTTAAATAAAGTGTAAACTGTGCTGTCCTTTGGCTTTCTGATTTTACAGCCCTCCTTGGATTGGCTCTAGCACACCAGTGAGATTCTGGGGTGAAGACCTTCTAGAAGCTAAGCACCCCTGAGGGTGAGAAGAGTCAGCTGCAATAATCATCCTCGTCAGCACAGCAAGATCCCGGTCTCACACGTCTGCCTGCGTTCAACGCTCAAGACAGCATTAGACAAGTATCATTTTGTCAATTAACCTTTTTCCATTCTTAGTTTATTAGGGTCTAAGCAAATGCATTGACTAAACCGAGAAGGCCTTTTATTTCTTTGATGTGGTACTTGCATCTTTAAACATAACCAACCTGCACTTTCCCCTTATAACAGAGTCTCAGTTGTACCTCTCTGGCCAATCGGATAACCTTATGTCAAGCTGCATAAGAAAATCATTTTAATTTATGGGAGGCCTTGGTTTATTTAACATAAAGAGCAGTAGATGTCACGGTTTTTAACTCTGCTTTTCATATCCAGCCTGTCTAAGAAAGCGGAGGATATAGATGTTGCCTGTGATCGGTGACTGCTTACTCCTCTCTACCTGTATCCCCCTCAGCCCTCCTTACTGGATACCTGAGACAGATGCCATGATGCACACGTGTCTACAATGCTATCTGATGTAAAAAGTAATCATAATCTCCTACCTGTATTTTTCTGTCTAAATATGAACCCACACACACAATCTTCTAAGGAATATATAATAACAGATACCATTTTGCCAGCCCCTTAAAAGGTGCTAAGTTGTACTAAGTGCTTCTCATTCACTATTGCATTTTAATCCCCAAAATGACCCACTACAGCAGGTATTGTTACTTCCATTGTACACATAAGGGAACTGTTAAAAGTCCTGTAACAGTGATCAAGCCAAGGTGGGAACCAGGGCATCCTAACTGCCTCCAACTCATGCAGTGGCTTGAATCATTAACTCCCAGCCTATACAAATATAATAAGAAGTGTGTTCCTTCCACTACACAGCCCAAATCTCAATTGAATGTGATACCAACTAAGAGGTGAAGCCATAGTTAATAAAATAATTAAGAATAACTTTGGCTGTACGGTACTGTTTGGCAGTGAATGGCAACATTGAGCTTGCTACTAGAATGCGTGAAATTTCTTAAAGCACAACATATTTACTTAAGTAAGGAAATGGAAATTCTTTTATACATATGATTAATGTAAGAGGAAATAAATTTGAATTAAAGCAAGTAAATATTTGCTAATTCAGTGCTCTGGTTATGAAAGATGGTGTCAGCTTGAAATTCCTCTCAGGACTGGCACGACCAGAAAGCCCCATTGCTCCTGTTTCTCCTTTCTTTGCTCCCTATGTGTAATTCCCCACCCCATTACCATGGCCCATTCTTGTCCACTTCTGTTCCCTGCCTTCTCCCTGGATTGGACTTGGATCATCTCCCCATTGCTGTGGCTACATTGGAATCCACCTCCTTTTGTCTTCTGCTTCCCACCACCCTCTCCTACCTTATTACCATGGTTTCTCTTCCCTTTCCTGTTGTCACCTTCATCCTTGGGCATCCCTACCCTCCAGCGGTAGGTAGTTACTTCTGTCGTTCTCCCTGATGTTTATATCACTGTGGAGTTAGAGCCTCAATTTAAAATTATAAAATTTGACAGAATCTGGTAAGAAACCACACACTGGTTTAAAAAAATGAACTTCCCTATTTCTTAATTTTAAAAATAAATTCATCACTGAGAATTTGGGAAAATTAAGATCAAGTGTGCTTTTGTTATAGAAACATACATGTATACACAAAATATATCTACAAAATGATGGTCTACAATTGTCTGTGCTCTCTCTGTGGCTTCTGAAGCAATAGTTAACAACTGGATCTCCCTGCTCCAGTTGGTGGAATCTCTGGTTTAGGTCGAGTTGATGGATTTTACAGCAGTCATTTTAAGCAGTGATTTTCAAACTGCTGGCTGCAGCCTATTAGTGGGTCTTGGAATCTGTTTAGAAAGTCACACCAGGATTCTAATAAGAATAATAGAATGTACAAGCATAGAATCTAAAAAAATCCAAATATATTACATTTTGTAAGAGTATATTTTCCTGAAACTTTTGTTTCACTTTTATTCGTGTGTGTGTGTGTGTGTGTGTGTGTGTGTTTAATGGGTCGTTAAAATTAAAAGCATTTTGTGCTATTGTTCGTAATAAAAAAATGTTGAAAAAGCACTAAAGGTACAAAGATATACTTTCCACTCAATTTGAAGTTCAGGCTACCAGTCAATCAGTAAACATGACAGACAGTGAACACAATTTTCAATGATTCATTGTACCTCAAAAATCACCTAATATTTATTATGGTTACAGTGATCTTACATTCCTGAATTAATTCTAATTTCAAATATTCCTTTCCATTGTCACCATGAATATGTCCAGACTTGTTAGACCCCAAGTCCTGACTGTTGGTACATAAAAAACACTCACCAGGGGCTTCCCTGGTGGCGCCGTGGTTGAGAGTCCACCTGCCGATGCAGGGGACACGGGTTCGTGCCCCGATCCGGGAAAATCCCACATGCCGCGGAGCGGCTGGGCCCGTGAGCCATGGCCGCTGAGCCTGCGCGTCCGGAGCCTGTGCTCCACAGTGAGAGAGGCCACAGCAGTGAGAGGTCCGCGTACCGCAAAGAAAAAACAAAACAAACAAACAAAAAAACACTCACAATATGATATCATTTGTAAAGCTGTTCATTCATTCTGTATTTTCTCAGGGTGTCATAGGCCTGTCTCTTCATACACCTTTTTGATGACACCCACTGGAATAGCCAGTCCCTCCTAAAGTACACCTTGCTGAACCTGCAATAGAGCTTACTTCTCACCCACCTGCTCCACCACCAACAAAAGAAAACGTTTTCCAATCTTAATTCTAGAATTTAGCCAGATAACTAATATATTGCAAGAAAAGTTCCCATCTGCCTCCAGTAGATAAGTCACATATTTATCCCACCTTGATAAGACTGCTTTCCCTTTGCCTTTATTCTAGCTAGAATTCCTATGCTTTTTCTGTACTTGTATCGTTAGATCTTTTTAAGTTTGTATAAGTTAAAGACTAGATTTATATGCTATCTCACACTTTTCTCGGATTTCTTAATTTAATCCAAGTAAAAATATTTGAACTGGAGGTGGAGAGAAGGAAACATGACTGAATTATCAAGGTAATCTTCAAGTAAAGGCTCTGCGGGAGACTACAGAAGCTGGGATAACAAAATATGCAGCAAGTGCTGTTAGTATGAAGAGGCTTGCCTGGTGATGTTTCAAACAAAGACAGACACAGCATTGGGAGAGCTTTTATAGCCACAATTCCAGGGATGCTTCTAATTGTTCATCCTAAGTAAACATTTTCTACTGCTCATGGAAATGTCCCCTGAAATTTTTATATTCCAAGCTTACAAAAATCTCATGATAATTCCAACATTGGCCATCGATAGGAAATACAGAGTTATATTCCTGCTTGGAAGGAAACTACTTGTTGATAAATCTGCTTATTTATAGTTTGTACTCTCATCAATATCAAAAAAGTAGACATAAGTGCAGTTTAAAATGCAATGGAAGATAAGGTGTTTAGGGTTAAAACAGAACAAAGTTCTTCTCATACTCCTAGAAGGAAGAAGAGATGCTTTCAGTCACTTGAGTTGAGTAAATTATAATACTTGAATAATAAATTTGGATGTACATTTTCTGGCAGCTAAGGTAAAAGGGAAAGATAAAAATTATCTGAATAGACATAATCTTTCCTGGAATTGAACTCAAGCAGAACTATACCTTGTACTTGTACTAACTTGTACTAACTTGTACTTGTTCAAGGAGCCCTGAATGCGATGGCCTAGATGTCATCTGGCTCTATTCACGGCCCTACTCCTAACTTATGTTGCCTTTCAATTATGTATCTAACTGATGGGGCAGTGGGGGGATGGAGGGCACTTGGAACTAGAGAATTGCTAAAGTCTGTGTAAGCATTAAAATTCTGATTTTATGACAGGATAGATTTGAAGAAATAGGGATATTTTAAGCCAAGAACTGTATTAACCACTGAACAGTGCAGAAGTTGAAAAATAGTATGTGTGTAAAATCAGTCAGTTGTTATTTTTCCATATGGAAGTAGCAGAGTCGTTCTTTCATGTACAGTTCCAAAATCCATTGCTTCGTTTCAAAATACTGTATAGTCACTTGCAGCACCTAATCAGGTGTAGATCCTATTTACTGTCTCTTGCATTTATCCACTTGTTTATCTCCCCATTGCAACCATTCATTCTCCAACCCCTGCCTTGTCTCCCCACCTCCAGCTTTAGCCCCCTACTCACCTGCCACGCTGCTGCTACAAGGGTGATTTCTAAAAAAATTAATACCTTTCACAGTATTATTCAGTGACTACTCAGCACTAGCATGATAGAGTCCAAACTTGCAGCTCCCCGTATGAAGCCCCATGACCTTGACCCTGCTTACTTCTCCACACAGTTCCCTTGAACCCTAATGCTTCCTCCAGCCATTCAAACTACTCACAGATTCCCCAAGGACCCATGTCTTCATGCTTCACTTCGCACATCTTGGTTCCTCCCTTAAATATTTTTCTTTTCCCCTCTCACTATCCCAGTTCACTTGGCAAAAGTTTCCTTATCTTTCAAGATTCTATTAAATTGTTTCCTCTTTTATGAAACCTCAATTGGCATTCTCTCTTCTAGAATTTTAACTGCTCTTTCCTCTCGGCTTCACTGTATCTTGCACAAATTCTATCATAGTGCTCGTGACATTTTATTGCTTCTAGGTCTGTTTTCCTTCCTCAATCTTTAGCACCAGGAGGCACGAAACATTTACTATTTTTATCCCTGGTACTCTGGGAATGTTTGGGATGAATAAATGTTGGAATGTTGGGTCCTCTCCCTAATTTCTAACTCTTAAAAAGCTGAACAAAATCCTTCTTTGTCTCTTCCCTGTTAATCATCATTTCAGTCTATCCTCATGTAGACTCCTGTCATAATGACGTCTTTTGTTCTCCTTCCCCTACTCAGTGGGGTTGTTAGCCAGGACAGCCTGTGTGATTCAGTGGCTTACTTCACTTCACCTTGTTTAGACTTCTTTCTTTATCTGACTCGTTCATATTCTATAGTCCTACTTCATACATTTCTCATTGCCAGATTCCTCCTAGCAATTTTTATGTGTCTGTTAAATACTTTGCCCATCCCTAGCACTCCATAAATACTAAGTGTGCTTGTTAAAAAGTAATAATGTTTGCTGAATTGATTGTTGCTGTTAGGTCATATCTAGAAGTATTGCCTTTAAAAAAAAAACCAGGGCAGTATAGCGTAGTGGTTAACAAAGGCAATCCAGTAGAGCAGAGCTGTTAATGGTCTTGGATCAGTAGTCAGATAGTCCTGAGTTTGAGCCCTGCCTCCAGCGGCTTAGCTGGGTGACTTTGGCCAAGTGGCTTAACTTCTGAATTGGTTCGTTTATCCATGAGAAGGAATAAGCACACCTACATGTTTGTATTATTGTGAGGAGTAAATAAAATAACTCAGCAGGATGTGTAGCTAACAGCAAATAATGAATAGTTGTTACAATAATTATTATCGATAACTGATGATGCCAATGAAGGCTGATTCAGTGCACCTCGGTGTAACATTGAAGAATATCTAGGATTATTTCCCCTTTGGGTTTGGGGTGTGGCCCAAAGTATGTTTGTAAACTGGTTTTTATTTTTCAGTATTAAGAGGCTTTGCTGCCCATTTGTTTTTTAACCAGGGCTTATGCTAATAGATAATTATTCCACAGTGATTCCATCTGGAGTCGATATTGAGCCCAACCCGCAATCAGCAGCTCCAGTGTAATCCTTGGTCCCCAAAGCCATGCTCCAGAGAATCTGTGGCAAACTGGAAGGCAACATCGGCCTTTCTGCCTGCCTTTTCTGGGGTGGTCCTGTTATTTTATTGTGGTTGTTATTTTTATTATTATTCTCCATCTCTTTTTTTCAATAAAGAGTTGAGAACCACTAAAAAAAAGGAAAAAAAGACTCAGTAGCCTCAAGAATGTGATAAAGTGTCATTGGCAGCAGGAATTTGCACGATCTCACTGCTGACACAGGTAACAGCTTGTGAGTTCATCTTGGACAAAGGAAATCACTCTCTCCGATGAACACTTCGGGATGATTTTCAGCTTCTGATCTTCTCTTGCTTTTAGCCAGCTACTGTAACAAAAGCCTGTAGGGAGAGCTAAAGCTTCACCTACTTACAATAACCACATTCTGACTCTCTATTTAATTTTAAAAAACAAACTCAGAGCTCCAAATCACCCTCATATTTAATATTTTGTCTTAAACTAGCTATTTTATTTCGCTTTTTTAAAATTAAAACACAGCTTTATATAACGGGCGGCAGGAAAAAAAGAGAGAGAAAGGAAGAGACAGAAAAAAATTGTGACAACGGGAGTGGCTTTAACAACAGAAGCTCATTTCTTCCTCTTTTGAGGCAATGAAGAAGGCAACAGCTAAGGCGTTGTTAGTTCTTTCATGCCAGCTAGAGCCCAGAGTGACTACATGCCATCATTTTCAATAATGCCTGTGTGTTTCTGAGGAAATACACACACATATGCATGCACACAGAGTCATACTTTAAATAAATTCTAACAATGAGCCACCTGCCTGTTAAATATGACTACACAAATGTGATTTAAGATGCTTTCTGAGTATTCCCTTCAATTCTCTTTCTATAGACAAACTGCAAGCCACCTGTGGATTCCAGACCATGTTATGACCCCCTCCCTCGCTTCTTTCCAAACTCAAAATCAGTAGCATAACTGCCAATCTGGGTTCAAGTCTTTGCCACCGCTTGAATAAGTTACTGACCAGTGAAATGGTACGTAGAAACACCTGTAAATCATATAACTTGGTCAATCACTTCAAAGCAGGCTGGGCTTCACACTGTCTGAGGCAACATATTATTCAATGATGTTCCATGTTGACAGTAAACCATGGTTTTATGCCACCATTCAGTACAGCAGCTCTATTTAGCTTTACTTCTTGGATTTTTAAATCCTCTTGTACAGTAGGTGTTGATCTCTCCTGAGGTTGTGATTATAGCTTTAACTATTGACACTTCTATCAGAGCCAGCCCCAATTCTTCACCTTCAAGCTGACATGAAATGGTATTTCTTCCAACATCGCAGTCCCTGAGCCTTGAACCCCAGCTCCACCTACGTTGCCCCACCCAGGGAGTACACGGATATTGGTTAGCTGGTTTCCTTAGCAAAAAGTAGGCTTCAAGTCGCTTTCCCTTGCTGTATTACTTCTTCGAAGAGTAGAGGTAAGTCTGTGAGGGTAAGTCTGACTAGAAACATTGAAAGTGCTCTAAGACACATGCATCTAAAAAGCTGCCTCTTTCCCACTCAAAAATTTGGTGTTCGCCATTATCTACCTGGAACACTGTCTATCAAGTTATTGAAATAATTGACAGTGATCACTTCTTTAGAAGAGATTCTGCCTTTCTGTTTGTTGACGAATCTCAGGGATAAACTCTGTAAGTTCCAGCAGTTTGGGTGTAATTAGAAAGAAACTACATTGAAAATCAAAATATATAAGACTCAGCTCAGCCATTAATTAGCTGTGTGACTCTGAGTAAGTAACTCAACTTCTCTAAGCCTTGGGTTACTTCATTGAGAAAATGAGAAGACCTCAACCTTCCTCCCGGCCTAAGTGTGAGACTTAAATGAGAAAGTGTGCATGGAAGTATCTGGCACACAGTGGATTGTCAGTCAGTTTTCTTCATGTCCTATTTTGCCCTTTGCTCTATCAGGTTTGCAAGACCAATTGTTGCTTGTGAAAAACTAGACAATCATTCTGTCGTATTTCTTCACCCTAGTGTAGGTTAGATTAAGGAGTTTGATCTTATCAGTTGAGCTAGTCCAGTTTGTATCATCCCTACTGGCTTTGCCTTGGCGCCTGGAATTCTTCTAGTGTTTACTCCTTTTGGTGGAAGCAATGATACAATAATACAGTGATGCAATGGGTCTTGATGGGTTTTGAACCTCTTGCTTAGTTGATCAGGGAACTTCCAGTTCTAACATTTGTTTACATTGGCTTTAAAAGAGACTGTTGCAAGTAGGTCCAGGATCTTCTCAGAATACTCCTACTAAATTCTTACTGTAGAAATATATAAGCCTTGCATATAAACCTTCCATGCCTCTGGCAAAGGAAGTCCTATTCAGTGTACCATAATTTCAAGAAGAAAATACGTAGAAAACTGAAGGGAGATGAGGTAGCTTTATTCCCTTTTAAGAGTTAGGTAGATTATCATCTCTTTGTTCGAGAGATCCAACTTAGCAGAGGATTGTTTAGGTACTGGTTGTAGAAAGGCCTAAATTTGCTGTCCCTTTCTTCTTTCTTTTGAAATATGGCAAAGAGGGACAAGGAAATACTGTAGAAAGAGAGAAAGAATGTATAAGAAATAAGCTAGATAACAGATTGTCAATGTCATTTGCTGTGATTTTCCTAAACACCAAAGAGCTTGAAGTTTCTAGAATTTTGATGAAGGCTAAGTACCCCTTCAGTGATATTGTTCATAAAATCATGCATGTCAGAGTTGGAAGTCACTTCAGAAACCACCTATTGTATGAATCCCTTTTGCTGTCCCAGAAAAATGAACATCAGGCTCTATTTGGACATTACAGTGCAGAGAACTAAGGAAACTAGATCTGTTCCTTACTTTGAATCAGATCTCTCTCTATTACTTCTATGCATATGTTCTTATTTTACCATCTGGAGTCACAAAGATAAATCTGAATCTTCCAAAATGTGAAGGCATTTATCATCTCCCACAGGTGTGTTCTTTGCTAGCATAAATATTCCCAGTTTCTCTAACCACTCTTCTAATAACAAAGTTTCCTTTCCCTCAACACTTGATCACTCTCTTTTGAATACATTATGGTTTTTCAATGTTTATATAAATTATAACACCTAAAACTGAACACAAGATTTGGCATGTGTTTTTTGTGGCCAATCAAAAGAGAGCAATAACTTCCATACCTTTTTTCTCAACACTCCATATATATATGAAGGTGTATTTAGCTTCTGCTATATGTGTCTGGTACTGTTCAACATACTTTACGTAATTAAGGCATTTAATCTCACGACAAACCTGTGAGATAGGTACTTTGATTATTCTCATTTTTTAAATGAGGAGACTACACTATAGTCTATATTAGTGTTTCTCAAGCTTTAATATGCATAAAAATCATATAGGATTTTTATGAAAATTCAGATGCTAATTTAGTAGGATTTCTGTGCATCCTGAAATTCTGCATGTCTAACAAGCCCCCAGGTGATATTGGTGCTGCTGGTCCAGGGAACATAATTAAAGTAGGAAGGGCCTATGTAATATGATGAAATGATATGAAATGATAAAACAGAAAATCCTTAAGCTGCAGTAGCCAGAGGTATCTTTAACAGCATTTTAGGAAGTTTCAGAGAATTTATTTAATTGGAGAACTGTTTTCAGTTTACACCTTAATTTGAAAGATGTTCTTCCTACCAGCAAGAACTGGCTTGTTATTCCCCCATATGGAATAACAACAATAACTAACATTCATGAAGAACTTGCCATAGGTCAGGTTCTGTTCTAAGAAACTTACACATCCTATCATTGGATGTTTCCAACAGTCCTATAAGGTAAATCCTCTCATTATCTTGTTTTTGTTTTTTGTTTTTTTTGCGGTATGCGGGCCTCTCACTGTTGTGGCCTCTCCCGTTGCGGAGCACAAGCTCCGAACGCGCAGGCTCAGCGGCCATGGCTCACGGGCCCAGCCGGTCCGCGGCTTGTGGGATCTTCCCAGACCAGGGCATGAACCCACGTCCCCTGCATCGGCAGGCAGACTCTCAACCACTGCGCCGCCAAGGAAGCCCCATTATCTTGTTTTGAAGATGAGAAAACTCAAGCAAACAAGAGAGCAAAACTAACATTTCTAAGTTTCTGGCCAATGGAAACACAAAGCTTTAGTAGATCACCGAGATCACACGGTTAGGAAGTGGCAGAACTGGGATGCAAACCTACCTGATACAAGAGTCCGCCTGCCTAACTATGAAGCAACACCTGCCTGTGCTTACCTCACAGAAAATAAAGGCAGCAGTCCAAGAGATTGAGGGGTAGAGAAATTTCAGAGGCCAGCAAGTGGAAGGTGACCACTTCCCAGGCAAGAGAGTAGCTGTGGAGAAGGTAGTTCTCTAACATTGAAGTAAATCAATCTGTGTTAAATTCTGTGATAAAGGCTATAGTAAGAGTGAACGTTGATCAAGTCCATAAACAGAGACCACAGACTTTCTGTAGTTAATAATAAGGATTTTAATCTTTAATATACCAGATCTAACTCAAATCTAGTTCAGATCCTGTGCTAGGTGCAAATGTACACGCGCGAGTCCTGCCTGATCTGAGCTCATAGTCTACCTGGGGAACAATTTACAAACAAACGATTCTCTAATAGAATATAAGAGCTGCCATAGTCACAGTGTACTAGAATGAGTTCATGAAGGAAGGGCAACAGTGAAGACATTCATCGGAGAGATTGGTGCTAAAGAGCAACCTGGCAGAGAAAACCAGAAGAACCAAGGTAGGCATAACCTAATCTTACTTTTTCTTAGGTAGTTGTAATGGTACATCAAATTGTTTTATATTTAAATGTTTGCTCCAGAAGGGTGATTAATTTTCATGACTCTCAAATTATGCTCTCGAGGAAGACTGCTCTAATGTAAAAACAACAGAATCTTTCTGTTGTAAGTCTGATTTTTCTTACATTTTTTTCTTAAACAAAAGCAACTGCTTTTGTCGGCTATTTAGAAATCTCAAGCAGATATTAAAGAAACCATTAAAAGCAGATGTTTTAGCCTGGTTGAGCAGTAAATTTGGGTAGTAAAATTATCCCTAGATTCTTTCCATTAATGAATTAATACAAATCAATTTCAATGTTATTGCCAAACATTGGAGTTTTCAGGGGCTCTGCTGGATGAACAAGTGTATTTTGCCTATTAAGAATTATTAAATTCACTTGTTTTGATCAGATTTATATTTCATGTTTCAAAACTTTACTATGTGCCTTAGGCCAGCATACATGACACGACAAAGGTGGACTTAGCCTATACATCAGTAATACGCGCAAGTTCAAGTCCTCTGACTTTTTATGTAACGCAAAAGAGTATAAATAGCACACACATAAAAAATAATTTAAGTTGGGAAATTTATTCTTGAAAGTATACAAGAGAGATTGTTCAAGAAGCCCCATGCAGATTTCAGGCACAGCATATGGCTTATGGCTTGGACACTGTGACCAAGACATTTCCCTCCAGCTGGTACCAGTGTAACTAGTTGCAAGAAAACATCCAGGAGTAGCAGGGGCACTTCCAGTGCTGAAAGCACTGCAACACTTATTTGGCAAAAGTCATTTGGACAGAAAATTTATACCTATTTGGGAAGGAAGGAGAGTGATACAAAGGGAAAGAAGAAGCAAAAAATTTTAGCACCTAAAAGTTTCGGCATCCTGCAACCTCTTTTAAGGTGTGCTACTTCAGAACTACACTACATGTGAGCACACAGATATCTTCTCCCTACTGAAGACGTCTGTTAATTCATCTGGTAGGATTCCCTGTGTTCATTGATTGTCACTCTGTTAGAGGCTGGAGAAATCACTGCCTCATGCCTACTCTCAAAGCAGCAAACAGTGTAGGAGAGAGAGAGACAGGAATGCAGAGAATGATGATTGGTTAAGCATTAGGTGCTGCACTGGGTACAGTGGGAACAAAGGAGTGAAGCCAGTTCTACCTAAACCAAGTGAAGAGAGGAAGGCAGTTGTGAGGAGGAGGGGAAATGCTTCACTTGAAAGAGAAGTGGCATCTGATCAGAGTATGAAAAACAAAGGTAGAATTTTAAGAAGACTAAAAGAAAGGAGATTTATAGAAAGAGAAAGCAGGATATGCAAAGCCATGGAGACCCTGAAGAACAGGACCCATAGGAAACTGCAAATAACTTGGTATGGCTGGAGCTTAGGGTGGACTCCTTAATACATACCAATTTACTGTGGGTGGATCTTGAGACAAAGAGGTGAACTTGAACTCTATTGTAATGGTTGAAATAGAAGAAGAAAGTCTAATTGGAATGGAGAGATGGCAAGCACAATTAGATGGCTATGACCGGAACTGAGCTGACGTTTGTCACCGACAGTGCTGGGAGTGAGGGGAAGGGACACGGTGACAGTGATTCCCTGGATTCAGTTTAGGGGTGTGTATTGGAAAAACCTACAGTTCTCCTCCTGAACACTTCACTTCTGACACTTCTTCCAAATGTGTGGGAGGTTTCCCCCCGGCCCAAGCTTTTCTCTGACACAGCAGGATGTCCTACAATTTAAGTCAATTCTGATACTACATACCTGGAGACAGCATCATTTCCCACAGATGAAGGGCTTAGTCTCATGAGACTGCCCCCACTTCAGACGCCAATCACGAGTAGTGGCCCCGGGGTTATCCACAACTTCTGTCCAGCTTGTAGTTTCCCACGACCTCCTCCCCTTAGATTCAGTTATTTGCTAGTGTGACTCACAGAACTCAAGGAAACACTTATGTTTACCAGTTATTAAAGGATATGATAAAGGATACAGATGAACAGCCAGATAGGGCAAGGTCTGGGAGGGGCTTGAGCACAGGAGCTTCTGTCCCTGGGGAGTAGGGTCACCTTCTTGGTTCATGCGTGTATTCACCCACCCAAGCTCCTCAAGCCCCATATTGTTGGGATTTTATGGAGACTACTTCACTTCACATAAGCACAATCAATTATTAACTCCATTTCCAGCCCCTCTGTAGAGAATGCAGTGGGTGGAAGGAGCTGAAAGTTCCAAGCTTCTAGCCATGGCTTGGTCTTTGTGGTGACAGCCCCCATCCAGGAGCCCACCCAGAGCCCCCTCATTAGAACAAAAGATGCCGCTAGTGCTTTTATCACTTAGGAATTTCATGGGTTTTAGGAGCCCTGTGCTAGGAACCAGAGACAAAGAACAATATATATATTTTCTATTATCTCACCAGCTGCATGAATGGTGATCCTATTTGATACATACATGGGGTATGTATCAAATTTTGGAAATGTTTATTACAGATCTTTTAATTCCTTCAAATTAAAGAGCACTGATTTGGAAAGAATTCATTGCATCATTTTATCTAAGTCCTATGAGTATTCTAACAATCCTGCATGGCCTAAATGAGACTATAAAACAAAACTACATGCTGTTTGCACCACATTATTCTAATATTTCTTTTCATCTGGGACATAGCCATCCCTCTGGAAACAGTGTGGAAAAATGAATCAGGAGCAGTTAAAAATGTAAGGAGAAGCATCAAGTTATTAGGCAAGGCTTTGAAAAGATAAATGGTTTGTGAAGGAAAGTTTAATTAACAGGTTACACTATATACGTGTGCAAAATGCCTATGATGAATGAAAATGTTTTTGTCTACTTAATTTTCCTAACACTGTGTGTTTATATTTAAATTAATTAAAGGTGAACAGTCTTGTGCTCTTAAATAACTTTGTGGTAACTGATATGTGCAGAAGCCAAATTGATGGCATGTTATGAAAACTAGCTAACCCAAAGTCTTGTAGTCCAAGGAGCCACGCTCAGTGATGAGTGCCTGAGGGCAGTTGTTCTACAGAGTAAGCTACTGTCCTTATGGGGAAAGAATCTGAAAGCCTCCTGTTCAGCAGACAGAGCCTTGCCATCCAAAGGGAGATTTGCAACTCATTAAGGGAAAGCCAAGAGCATAAGCGCCTCGAGAGCAGACACTTTGTCTGTTTTGTTCAGTGACATATTCCAAGTGTTGAGAACGGTGTAGGTGTCCAATAAGTATTTTCTTAATTAATGAGTTACTGAATAACTTAATTAATGAATTTCCACAGCAACTTGGCAGCATGATGTGAGAGCAAAGATTTGGCATCAGAAGTCCTGGATTTTAACCCTCATCGGTAGTGTGATCCTGAGTAATTTATTTACTTTTGAGCTTTAGTTTCCTCATCGGTAAAATGGAGACAGTGGTTATGAAAATGAGGTTATAAGAGATAGTTTATGTGAAATCACATTATAAGCATTAAAGGACTGATGTGTTCATTTATCTCCTTGAAGGCAGAGATTCTGCTTATGCATTACTGAGTAATTTCTGATCTCCACTGCTTATGTATTAGTTATTTTTTTTTAAAACCCTGACACACAGTCTGCAATAAATGTTTATTAAAATGACTTGAAGGGCTTCCCTGGTGGCGCAGTGGTTGGGAGTCCGCCTGCCGATGCAGGGGACACGGGTTCGCGCCCCGGTCCGGGAAGATCCCACATGCCGCGGAGCGGCTGGGCCCATGAGCCATGGTCGCTGAGCCTGCGCGTCCGGAGCCTGTGCTCCGCAACGGGAGAGGCCACAACAGTGAGAGGCCCGCGTACCACAAAATAAATAAATAAATAAATAAAAGTGTTTAAAAAAAAATGACTTGAAGTCACCATGGCTGGTACATTTTGTATTGGGAAGCGGAGGAGGAAGTAGTTGACAGAATGATAAGAACTCATTGACAAAAACCATCAACAGTTGGTTTACTGGTTTCTAAGATCTGAATTTCTTTCTCAGTCTGGAGCCTCTCAGCCTGATTTCTAGAATCACTTTGATCATGACAATTACTCCCCTACCTTCATGTAGAATTATTACCTTATATGACAGAGTAAGCTGTATCTATTGGGTCTTTATAATACAGATCTATTCCTGACCAATGGCAGCTCATTTGAAAATGTCCAGATCTACAAATACCATATGTGGATATGTCAATATGTATGGTCTGTGCCCAGGAAAACTTTCTCAGAGTATATGTATATTTAAATAAGTTCTCATCTCATGGACAGGTTAGTTTTCAAATTTTCACTTGTAAGAAGCTTATTCAAGAATTTCTTCAACAAACATTACATCCTTATTGCTCTGGCCTCAGTGTTAAGCACTGGGAAACAAAGATGCCTAATATGTTATCCCTTCCATCTCTGGCTACTCTCATTTTCTAGAGGCATAGAGAACAGGGACAAAGCTATAAGGTAATATGAGCAAAAGATGCCTTGGTGGCAATGCAGATTTGGAGAAGGGCTTGGAAGAATAAGTGAGATATTTAGCAGCTAGAATGGACAGGCCTGGATAATTGTTTGGATATGAGAATTGGTGGAGTAGGTATAATCTAAGATGACTCTCTGTAGTTATGGCTTCAGTGAGTGGGTGAATGGCTCTACTGTTTGCCAGAGAGACACTCAAAGAATAAGCAGTTTTAAGGCAGGAAATAATTACCCTAATTATGTATAGTACTTAGCATGACTCGAGTTCAACAGATTGCATCTCGCCAGTATCTCTCACACATGAGGCACTCTGTATGTATTAAATGAATCAATCGATGAATCCCAGAATTAACATTTACTGGTTGTGTGACTTTGGGCAAGTCATTTAACCTCTCTAAGTCTCATTTTTTTCAACTGTGGAGATAGCAGTAGCTACTTAATAAGGTAATTAATTGTTTGAAAAAATAGAAAGAAAAGATACATATAAAGTAGCATAATACAAGGTACATAGTAAGCTTTCAATAAATGGTAACCATTTGTATTAATCTTTGTGTCTCAGGGATTATGTCTGTCAGACGTGTCAGAGAGAGAAGATAGATGTGAATAATCATTAATTTTATTAATAATATTTAGAATGTTTTTTTACGGGTGTTGACAGAGCCTCTCTCTGACACCAAACATATAGTCTTGAATGATTTTGTGAGAACATAGCACACTAATCACTTGGGTCTGGTGCTCTCCCACCTAGGGTGTGGTTGAAATCCCTATCAGCACTAAACCCTCACCCACCCAGTCACTTTGCACCTCTCCTGTCCTCTCGCACAAGATGGCTAGATCAATGACAGAGGATGAATAAGAAAGAGGACAAGAAAAAGTAAGAACTGACTCCCTCCATCCTACTAACTTAAAGTTTAATATTGTGTGTAAGGGCAGATCTTACAGTCAACATAATCGTATGCATAATATGTGTGGATATGCAAAAACATGTAAATCATACTACTTTAAATGCAAATATATACATGTTTTTTTTTTATTATCTATGCCACTTGGATTTGACCCTCAGGATAACCTTAGTGGAAACTACTGCCCTGGGTACCATTTTTTTACTGAATCACTGATCTGAGATGTTTTTTAAAAAGGAACTCAGGAATGAAAAAGAAATATGTTTTACAGTTCACATCTACGTGGGTTAAATGACCTGCTATGATTCTGTAGATTATATTCCTTTTACTGCCTTGGACTATTAGTTTATGTGTACATGTTTTCTCTTCCACTGCCCCCAATCCCAGGTTGCCAATTCCTTGAAAGGAGGCACTGTGTATTATAACACATCATGTCCCATTATAACCTGGGCAAATCAGGTCTTTAAAAATGGTGGGAGTGATCTGTCATATGAAGTGATACCATCTTGTCTGTTACTCACTCCTCACTCCATTCTCTTTACCCTCTAGCTTTCACATTTTTACCCTTTCTTCACCTTATTAATCCTTCTTTGTCTCCCTCTCTTCTCTCTGGACTGTAATTTTGTCTCTCCTCCTTAGCTCAGCATAACCCTGCATCGTAGAAATTCTCCCACTTTACCTGGATCCCCAAAAGTCCCCTTCCGGCTCCCTCCTCTCTAAAGCAAACTCCCACCACTCTTCTCCCCTCTCATGTTGGAACATACTCATCCATGGTTTTTAGTCCTCTTTTTCAGATGCTACACGAAGAATCTTTATATCTGGTTTGAAACCATCCAGACACCGAGAGTGTTTAGGGTTGTTAAAAAACAAAATTCAACTGAGTACATTTTAAATATCTTACTGGCTTTATTCAATGAGTCATGAATTGGACAGCATCTAGTTTAATGAATAGAAAGGAGTTCTGAGGAGCTGTACAAAATGAAAGACTATTATAGACAGAAGGGAGTGGGAACAAGGTAGTTACAGTAGACAAAAAAGTGGGTTGGTTATTGCAAGGTCATTTTCCTTTAGGGGAAGACAAGGATCTCAGGTAGATTACCTAACTATTGCTAATTAGGTGATTCCTGATTGATGATTGACTGTTTTAAGGTTCCAGTTTTGGGAGAGCTGAAACGGCAATTAATCTATGTCTGGTGATGTGGTGCTTAGCGTAAGAGACTCCATTTTGGGCCTGTTGCCTTATTAAACTAACAGGTGTGAATAACACTGTGTCCCTGTAGAGATATTATTGTTTTCTCTTATAGTGAGGCAAAATGGCCTGCTTATTCCTCAAGTGTACCCTAACAAAAAAGGCCTTCACAACTTTTTCTGACAGCCATGTCTCACATTGTAGAAGGGTGGGTTATATCCTATAGGTAACAAAAAATTGCTAAGTGTAATATCCTATCCAGTAGTTCCTTAAATTGCTTCTGGTGCAAACATCCTGATTTCCACCTTCCATTAGTGTTTCATCCAGGGATTCTCCATATCCAAGTTCATGTTTTTTGACTGCTCTTCATTGCCACGTACCTGCCCAAGTTCCAGATCTGTCTGCTCTAGACTTGTCAATGGTTTTCACTGGGTTTGGGCATATATTACCTGCTCAAATAGCTTCTAAGGTCCACTGGGAAATGAATAAATCATTGTTGCTCTGTCAGCACAACCTCATAGAGGATAGCTCACGATTATGTCTCTGTTTTTTAAGAATGTAGCTCTTGGGCTTCCCTGGTGGCATAGTGGTTGAGAGTCCGCCTGCCGATGCAGGGGACGCGGGTTCATGCCCCGGTCCGGGAAGATCCCACATGCCGCGGAGCGGCTGGAACCTGAGCCATGACCGCTGAACTTGCGAGTCCAGAGCCTGTGCTCTGCAACGGGAGAGGCCACAACAGTGAGAGGCCTGCGTACCGCAAAAAAAAAAGAAAATGGCTCTTTTATTTACTTATTTTTAATAAATAAATTTATTTATTTATTTTTGGCTGCATTGGGTGTTCATTGCTGCGAGCAGGCTTTCTCTAGTTGTGGCCAGTGGTGGCTACTCTTTGTTGCTGTGCGTGGGCTTCTCATCTTGGTGGCTTGTCTTGTGGAGCACTGGCTCTAGATGCGTGGGCTTCAGTAGTTGTGGCTCGCGGGTTCTAGAGCGCAGGCTCGGTAGATGTGGAGCACGGGTTTTGTTGCTCTGCGGCACGTAGAATCTTTCTGGGCCAGGGTTCGAACCCGTGTTCCCAGCATTGGCAGGCGGATTCTTAACCACTGCACCACCAGGGAAGTCCAAAATAGCTCTTTTAAAGAACACTTCTGTTGCATATGCCAGGGAGGTCCAATGTCTTTGAAATTTTTATTTCTGCAAAAAATAAAAATCAAGGTGACTTAAAGCAATTAAAAACTCTTTCTGAAAACCCGCTCGTTTCTGTTTTGGTAATCCTTTCCTATATAATAGGCATCAGCAAACTTTTTCCGTAAAAAGTCAGTTTGTCAATAGTTTAGACTTTGCTGGCCATATGGCTTCTGTCACAACTATTCAACTCTGCCTTTGTCATGCAAAAGTAGCCATAAACAAATGGGTATGGCTGTGTTAAAAAGTGGGAAGGAAGAGAGTGAGAGAATAAGAGGAAGACTGAAAACTAGGGGGGTAGGTAAAGGGCCTTGCTTTGGGCTCTAATCTGGCAGAGTACACAATACAACTGGGCGTTTGATCCCCAAGAGTGGTCCTTTCTTTCTGACTATATTTAAGCCAGTATCATGGAGTAGAAGAACAATGAGTGATAGGATTCAAATATCCATTTCTTGTCATCAATTTCAATTAATGATCTGGCTGGTCAGAAAACAGAAAGCTCAGTGTTTTCTGACCTACATAATGGGAATAATAGTAACTGCATTACTGGTGTTTAATTAAACAAGGAAGCCAGGAGACTGAGGTGGCTCTAATGTCAGGGCAACCTACCTAAGCAAAACAAAATCTAAGCTTGTACAGCCCTCAAGGTTACAAAATTGAAAACTAAACACAACCAGTCACAAACTGGTAATGAGGCTTTAAGCTATAGCCAATTAAATAATTTCCTGTATTTGTTTCTGCACTTCTTCTATTTAAGTCTTCCCCTAGTTTCTAAGGGCTGGAGTGCTCCTAACCACTTCCAGTTTGGCGCCACCTAATCTGAATCAATTCTTGCTCAAATAAATTCTTAAAATGTTTAGTATGCTTCAGTTTATCTTTTAATAGTGGTTGTTTACAAAATACAGCACTTTGTAATTGTTGGGGAAAACGTATTTTTTTCTCTACCCCTCTGGATTCTTTATTTGGTCTAATAATTAAATTGATTTAAAACAGATTAACTGGAGAAAAAATTAGGTACTAACGGAGGCTCCACACAGATAATGAGACCCAAGGACAAGCAGGGCAGTGGAGGCTTAAATGCTGTCTTGAACTAAGAATTGGGATGGGGACCCGGGGCTTCAAAGGGGAAGAGGGTGATTCACAGGACAATAAGAAAAGCAAATGTTTGGTAATTAGATGTTTGTCCTGCCATTCACAGAGGTCATTTAGATAAAAATTTATCTTTTAGTAATAGCTTTCTTTCTGGGTCACACCCCCTATCTTAATTCTTTTAGATATTTAAAGGAGAAGTCAAAGTTTTTCTTGAGTCTGCTGGATCTTGATTGCCTTCTGCTCGACATAGTCCACATGCCAAAGTGGCACACTTTGGGAGGCTCATTCTGAACCCCTTCATAATCTGTATAGAAAGTTTCAAATGCGAGCTTTTCTCATTATTATCATTCAGATGTTTAAAATCTCCAATAAAATAATCAGCCTAATGAAAGCATTATCTTTTATGGCAAAGATACCATTTGGCCCATCCCTGAAATTTAAAGAACTTATTTGATGACATATTTACTAAAGCAAATATTCATAATGACTATGAATCTCATGGTACATTCTGTGAAGCCCTCCAGCAAATCTTCTTCACTAACTCAAAACTGATATTTGTAATGGCCCACTGTCTAGCCAACAGGAGTTTGTCATGCTATAGGTAAAATACTTTAAAAAATAGCCCTTTTTAAACTTAAACTTTTCTTCTGAATGTAAAATGTTTTCATTTGTATTAATTATATATTTTAGGAAAATAGAAGAAATACTTAAAGATGAAGTTTAAGACTGTGTTTACAGTAATAACACACAGATAACAATTTTTAATACTTTGACATTCTTATTTTCTGTTCTTTTTCTGAGAATACACAGTCCCTTTAGATTTAATTGAGCTCATACTTAACACATCAAAACCCTGTGAAATTATCTTTCCTTTAACCAAAAAAAAGGTAAGAATTTCCTGCATTTCATTAAATATAATGTGAAAAGAATTTATAAGCCTTTATAGTGTGCAATCACATAGATATGCCCTACTTTAATTAATTACCAATTTAGGATATTTAGATTATTTTCAATTTTTAAACATCACAAGTAGTATCATAATAAACTTCCTTTTATATATATTTTGCCTTTGTTTCTGATTACTTTCATAGAAAAAAAAGAGAGAATTAAAGTTTAAATATATGTATGTGCATTGCATCCAAAAAAGTTTTAATAATTTATATTTCTTTTTTTCAAAACCTGCCAACACAAGGTTTCATATTTTAATCAAATTAATAAGTATTATATCATCTTAATTTATATTCATTTTAGTACAGGTGTAGTTAAATTATTGTCATAAGTTGATTGGGCATTTGCAATTGTCCTATGTAAATTTCTTCATTTCTATTGAGTTGTTCATGCTCTAAATTACTTTGAGAAAGCTGAGATTTTTTTTAAAATTAATTACTTACCTGTCATATATTGCAAATATAATTTTGTATTCAATTTATTGAAACTAAATAAAATAACAGAAACAATTCACCCATTTTTTCCCACCCCCCACCTCTCACTTCTTGCAGCCAACAATCTGTTCTCTGTATCTATGAGCTCTTGTTGTTGTTCTTGCTTTTTTGCTTGTTTTTTTCAGATTCTTCATACAATAGAGATCATGAGGTATTTGTCTTTGTCTGACTTATTTCACTTAGCATAATGTCCTTGAGGTAAGATTTCATTCTTTTTTATGGTTGAATAATATTCCATTATATATATATATGTGTGTGTGTGTGTGTATGTATATATGTGTGTGTATGCATATATATATGTATATTGCTGGATTGTATGGTAGTTTTATTTTTAATTTTTAAAGAAATCTCCATACTGTTTTTCATAGTGGTTGTACCAATTTACATTCCTACCAACAGTGCACAAGTGTTCCCTTTTCTCCACGTCCTCATCAACACTTGTTATTTCTGGTCTTTTTGATAATAACCATTCTAACAGGTGCCAGGTGATAACTCATTGTGGTTTTCATTTCCATTTCTCTATGATTGGCATTGTTTAGCATCTTTTTATGTACATGTTGGCCATCTGCAAGTCTTTAGAGAAATATCCATTCAGATTTCTGCCCATTTTTTAATGGGATTTCTTTTTTTTTTTTTTTTGCTATTGAGTTGTATATGTACAACTTTATTCTGCACAGCAAAAGAAACCATCAACAAAATGAAAAGACAACCTACTGAATGGGAGGAAATAATTTTTAATTATTATTTTAATATTTAATTATTTCCTCCCATTCAGTAGGTGTGACTTTTCATTTTGTTGATGGTTTCTTTTACTGTGCAGAAGTCTTTTAGTTTAATATAGTTCCATGTGTTTATTTTTGCTTTCATTGTTTTTGCTTTTGATGTCAGATTCATAAAATCATTGCCAAAACTTATGTCAAGGTGTTTACCACCTATGTTCTCTTCTAGGAGTTTTATGATTTCCAGTCTTACTTTCAATTTTTTAATATGTTTTGAGTTAATTTTTGTGTAAGATGTAAGATGGTGATCTAGTTTTTTTTTTTTTGCATGTGGCTGTCCAATTTTCCCAGTGCCATTTGTTGAAGAGACTCTCCTTTCCCCATTGTATATCCTTGGTTCCTTCATCGTAAATTAATTGACCACATATATGTGAGTTTATTTCTGAGGTCTCTGTTCCATTCCATTGATTTATGAGTCTGTATTTATGCCAATACCATACTGTTTTAATTACCATAGCTTTGTAATAAAGTTTAAAATCAGGGAGTGTGATGCTGCCAGCTTTGGTCACTCTCAAGATTTCTTTGACTATTCCGTGTCTTTTTTTTTTTTTTTTTTTTTTTTTTTTGCAGTACGCGGGCCTCTCACTGTTGTGACCTCTCCCATTGTAGAGCACAGGCTCCGGACGCGCAGGCTCAGTGGCCATGGCTCATGGGCCTAGCCGCTCTGCGACATGTGGGATCTTCCCAGACCGAGGCACAAACCTGTGTCCCCTGCATCAGCAGGCGGACTCTCATCCACTGCGCCACCAGGGAAGCCCTATTCAGTGTCTTTTGTGATTCCATACAAACTTTAGGATTGCTTGCTCTATTTCTGCAGTAAATGTCATTGGAATTTTGATAGGGATTGCATTGAATCTATAGACTGCTTTTTGTAGTATGGACATTTTCACAATATTAATTTTTCCAACTCATGAGCATAGAGTATCTTTCCATTTATTTTTATCTTCTTCTACTTATTTCATCAGTGTCTTATAGTTTTCAGTGTACAGGCCTTTCACCTCCTTGGTTAAATTTATTACTAGGTATGTTATTCTTTTTGATGCAATTGTAAGTGGGATTTTTTTCTTAATTTCTGTTTCTGTTACTTTGGTATTAGTGTATAGAAACTTAGATTTTTGTATATTGATTTTGCATCTTGAAATTTTACTGAATTCATTTACTAATTTTAACAGCTTTTGGAGGAATCTTAGGGCTTTATATATATGATATTATGCCATCTGCCAATAGAGACTATTTAACTTCTTCCTTTCCAACTTGGATTCTTTTTATTGCTTTTTCTTATCTAATTGTTCGGCTAGGATTTCCAATGCTATGTTGAATAAAAGTGGCAAGAATGGGCATCCTTGTCTTGTTCCTGATCTTGGAGGAAAAGCTTTCAGATTTTCACATTTGAGTTTGATGTTAGCTGTGAGATTGTTATATGTGACCTTTATTATGTTGAAGTATGTTCTTTCTGAATTCACCTTGTTGTGAGTTTTTATCATAAATGGATACTGAATTTTGTCAAGTGCTTTTTCTGCATCTATTGAGATGATTGCATGGTTTTTATCCTTCATTTTGTTAGTGTGGTGTATCACATTGATTGATTTGCAGATGTTGAGCTATCCTTGCACTGCTGGAACAGACCAGTTCCACTGATCATGGTATATGATCCTTTAATGTATTGTTGAATTTAGTTTGCTAATATTTTGTTGAGGATTTTTGCATCTATGTTCATCAGTGATATTGGCCTGTAATTTTCTTTTCTTGTGGCACCCTCATCTGGTTTTGGTATAAGAGTAATGCTGGCTTCATAAAATTAATCTGCAAGTATTCCTTCCTCTTCTGTTTTTTGGAGGATTTTGAGAAGGATTGGTATTAAGTCTTTGAATGTTTGGTAGAATTTACTAATTAAGCCATTCGGTCCTGGACTTTTGGTTGGTGGAAAGTTTTTGATTACTAATTTAATCTCCTTGCTAGTAATCCGTCTGTTCAGATTTTTTATTTCATCATGATTCAGTCTTGGCAGGTTATGTTTCTAGGAATTTATCCATTTCTTTTAACTTGTCCAATTTGTTGACATATAATTGGTCATGGTAGTCTCTTATGATCCGTCGTAATTCTGTGGTATTAGTTGTAACATCTCTTTCATTTCTTACTTTACTTGCTTTAGTCATCTCTTTTTTTTTTTCTGTGATCCTAGCTAAAGGGTTGCCAATTTTGTTTATCTTTTTAAAGAACCAGCTCTTAATTTCGTTGATCTTTTCTACTGTCTTTTGAGTCTCTATTTCAGCTATTCCTGCTCTAACCTTTGTTATTTCCCTCCTTCTACTAACTTTGGGCTTTGTTTATTCTTATTTATCCAGCTCCTTGAGGTGTAAATTTAGGTTGTTTGAGACTTTTCTTGTTTCTTGAGTTAGACATTTATTGCCATGAACTTCCCTCTTAGAACTTCTTTTGCTGCATCTCATACATTTTGGTATGTTACATTTCCATTTTTCTTTGTCTCAAGATATTGTTTTATTTCTTCTTTGACTCATTGGTTATTCAGTAGCATGTTGTTTAATCTTCATATACTTGTGAAGTTTAGTTTTTTTCATGTAATTAATTTCTAGTTTCATACCTTTGGGGTTGGAAAAAATGCTTACATTGATTTCAATCCTCTTAAATTTACTAATACTTATTTTGTGGCCTAACATATGATCTATATTGGAAAATGTTCCCTATCACTTGAGAAAAATGTATGTTTTGTTGCTTTTAGTTGGAATGTCCTGTAAATATCTGTTAAGTTCATCTGGTCTAACATGTTTATTAAGACTAATGTTTCCTTATTGATTTTTGTCCTGGATGGTCTATCCATTGATGTAAGTGGACTTAAAGTACTAAACTCCCCTACTATTATTGTTTTACTGTCTATTTATCCCTTTAGGTATATTAATATTTGCTTTATGTATTTAGGTGCACCTATGTTGGGTGTATAAATATTTACAAATGTTAGAGCTTGTTGTTGGTTGACCCCTTTAACATTATGTGACAGCCTCCTTTGTCTCTTATCACAGTCTTTGTTTTAAAGTCTACATTGTCTAATATAAGTATAGCTACCCCAGTTTTCTTTTGGTTTCCATTTGCATAGGATATCTTTATCCATCCCTTCACTTTCAGTCTGTGAGTGTCTTTACATCTAAAGTGTGTCTCTTTCTGCAGCTTATAGATGCATATTTTTTTTAATCCACTCAACCACTCTGTTTTTAATTGGAGAATTTAGTCCATTTACATTTTAAATAATCATTGATAGGTATGTGCTTATTGCCATTTTGTTAAATATTTTCTAGCTACTTCTATAGCTTCTCTTTGTTCCTTTTTTTCTTCTCTTGCTCTGTTCCTTTGTGGTTTGATGACTTTCTTTTGTGGTATGCTTATATCCTTTTATCTTTATCTTTTGTGTATTTCCTATAAGCTTTTGCTTTTTTGTTACCATGAGGTTTACATATAACAACTTATATCTCTAACAGTCTATTTTAAGTTGGTAACAATTTAAGATTGATCCCATTCTAAAGCTCAAAATTTTTACTCTCCCCTCCCACCCACATTTTATGTTTTGATGTCACATTTTACATTTGGATATCCCTTAACTAATTATTGTAGTCACAGTTATTTTTACTACTTTTGCCTTTCCACCTTCATAATAGCTTTACAAGAAATTCATCTACTATGTTTACTGTATATTTACTTTTCTAGTCAGATTTATTCTTTCATATTTGTTCTTTTTAACTAATTAGTGCCCTTTTCAGCTTAAAAAAAAATCACTTTAACATTTCTTGTAAGACCAGTTTAGTGGTACTGAACTCCTTTAGCTTTTGCTTGTCTGGAAAACTCTTTTATCTCTCCTTCAATTCTGAATGATAACTTTGTCATATAGAGTATTCTTGACTGGAATGTTTGGAAGTTGGCTTTTCTTGCTGCTTTTAATATTCTCTCCTGTTTTTACCATTTGACATTTTAATTGTAATGTGTTTTGGCGTGGATCTCTTTGGGCTTATGTTATCTGGAACTCTCTGGGCTTTCTGGATCTGGATGTCTGTTTCTTCCTCCAACTTAGGAAAGTTTTCAGCCATTATTTCTTCAAATAAGATTTCTGCCCCTTTCTCTCTCTCTTCTCCTTCTGGGAGCCCTATAATGTAAATGTTAGTCATTTAATGTTGCCCCATAAACCACTTAAGCTACCTTCATATTTTTTTCATTCTTTTTCCTTTTTGCTGCTCTGATGGTTGAGTTCCACTGTCTTGTCTTGGAGTTGATTGATCCTTTTTCCTACTTCATCTAGCCTATTATTGAACCCATCTAGTGTGCTTTTCAGTTCAGTTATTGTATTCTTCAGCTCTGTGACTTATATTTGGTACTTTCTTATATTCTCCATCTCTTTGTTGAAGTTCTCACTGTGTTCATCTATTCTTCTCCCCAGTTCAATGAGCAACTTTATGACCATTACTTTGAAGTCTTTATCAGGTAAATTACTTATCTCCATTTTATTAAGGTTGTTTCTGAGATTTTATATTGTTCTTTCATTTGGAACATATTCCTGTTTCTTCATTTCACTTGACTCATTTTAGTTTCTATATAGTAGCTGAAACAATCAGCTCTCCTAGTCTTGAAAGAGTGATCTCATGTAGGATGTGAAACTTTTCATTCAGCCCTGCCCTAGTTCTTGGTCATTGCTCAAACCTCTGTGCTTGTCCGAGCAGCCTGTTATATTTTTAACAGCTCACAAATGTATTTTTATTTGACATTTGCCTTTTAATTTTATTTCTATAATTTAACATATTAACACTTTATTTTTATATATTTTGTATAATCAAATCAATCACTCTTTGTCTTTATAGTTTCTATCTATATTTTTATGCTTAAGTATATCCTTCTCAACCAGATTTCAAATTAATTTTTAATCAATTTCTTTTCTTTCTTTCTTTCTTTTTTTTTTTTTTCTTTTGCAGTATGCGGGCCTCTCAATGTTGTGGCCTCTCCCGTTGCGGCCTCTCCTGTTGCAGAGCACAGGCTCTGGACGCACAGGCTCAGTGACCATGGCTCATGGGCCCAGCCACTCCACGGCATGTGGGATCCTCCCGGACTGGGGCACGAACCCGTGTCCCCTGCAGGTGGACTCTCAACCACTGTGCCACTAGGGAAGCCCTCTTTCTTTCTTTTTAAATTTCTCTATAGGAATTTAATTTTTTAGTTATAAAATAAATTTCCCCAAACTATTGAAATCTTACCTTTATTCATATATATACATGCACAAATAAAAACACAAACATATAGGGTTGTATATCAGGGCTTTCTCATAGTTGGCCAATCCTTGTATGACAATCACTTTGTTTTAATTACTGTAGTTTTGGATACAACTTAAATTTATCTGATAGTACAAGTCACTCCTTGTTAATCTTTCTGAAAATTTTTGTGGTTGTGATTATGCAACTATAAATAGTGCCTCATCTTGGGGTTAGTTACAGCCAAAAATCATTATCACCCTTAGGTCTGAAGGTGCAGAGAGAGCTGTGTCAAGATCTACTTGACATTAGAGGGCTTATCCAAATTCTAGTGCTCTGGATCAAGGAGGCATGGGTTAGAATAAATACTAATCCCCACCAATAACCTACCTCTTGCCGTTTATCTATTGCCAGGCAAACTCAACCCAAAACCAGAAGGTAAGAGAGGCCTGTGATGCACTCTTTCTAGATCAGACTTACAGGATACAAAGCAGGGTGGAAAAGAGTCAGGGGGATAAAATGGAAGGCATCCAGCACCTAATCACCTCATTTAGTTACAAAAGCAATGTCCCACAAATTCTTAATGGGATTGAATGACATTTATGATTAAATTTTCTAAAAATTGACATAATTCTGAACTTTCAAATCTGAGAATATGGCATGCATTTTCTTTTAGTAAAGTCTTCCTTTTAGCCCTTGAAAAACATCCTACTATGTATTAAATTTACTATTTTATTTTCTTCCTTCCTTCCCTTCCTTCTTTTTATTTTTTTACACTACCTTTCAAGACTCCATTTATTTATTTATTTATTCCCTTTGACTTCTATTCCCCATTCCTATTTCCTCCCTTGCCTCAAATGGAACAATTTTCATTGGTCTTTATATTGTTTCAAGTCTTCCTCTGGGTTTCTGTTTAATGTGTATTTGTTTGTGTACATGAATTGCTAATTTACACATGCCATTGTGTGTTGTAGATTCTATTGTTTCTTGTCTTTTTTTATTCCACCCAAGGTTTTTAAATTTTAGCCATGTTGCTCTAAGTATACATCTACATGTTGTTCATTAATCCTAACTGGTATGGATTTCCATAGCATGCAATCACAATATTTATATATCCATTCCTCCAGCAAAGACTTACTGGATTGCCTCCAACTACCTGTCACCACAAACAATGCTTCAAGGAATGTCTTCATTCATTTCCAATTATGGTTTTATAAGGAGAGGAATCACTTGTCATATGGCATGCCTCTATTTAATTTGGTTAGGTATTGCCAGTTTGCTACAGGTTGTCTGTGTTATTCTATATTCTAACCAGCAGTTCCTGAGCATTCCTACATTCCCTCCACCTACCAACACTTAGCTGTATCAGCTAATATTTTATCTATCTGACAGATCTTCAGGGATATGTCATTGTTATTTTACTTTGTATTCATCTAATTACTAATGTTTTGAGCATCTCTTTGTAAGCGTTTTAGTCCCTTAGGTTCTCTCTTTGATGAACTGCCTCTACATATATTCCTGAATCATTTTTCTATTGGGGTTCATAACTGCTTCTTATTTGTTCATATGCAGCTCATGTATATTCTAGATATTGGTCCCAATGGTGTCCAACATTGAATAAAAATCTTTAGTGTGATGCAATCAGGTTCAGCAGTTTTCCACCCCATGATTCTGGAGTGTTGTATTTTTCCACAATTAGGATACTAAGATATTCTTCTGTGTTATTTTCTATTAGCTTTATGGTTTTACCTTCACATTTAGATATTTTACCCATCTGGAATCCTTCTCTATACATCATATTTTATTTTTCTTTATATAGTAAGACATTTTTCCCAATACTATCTACTAAACAATCTGTCTCTTTTCTATTAATACCTTGGGCTCCCTCTATTGTATATTAATTTTCCACATAAACATGAGTCTGCTTCTGTGATCTCTAGACTATTCTATTTGTCTAATTTTTTTGGCAACAGATTTTATAACTATAGTTTTATAATGATTCTTTCATATAAATTTTAAAATAAGTTTAATGAGTTTCTTTCTTGTTAAATTTATTCAAGAACTTATGTAGATTTTGTATTTCTAAAGTGACAAGTGCTTCATTTATATTGCACTGTGATTATTGATAATATGTAGATATATAGTTAATTTTTCTATACTTTATTTGCATTTCACTTTTTTATTGAATTCTATTTTTTATTTGTTTTTATGTTAATTTTATTGGATTTCCCAAATAGAAAATTCACACATTATGTAAATCTCTTATAATACTTATTTATCTGAATTCTTTTTCTTTATATGTTGCATTGGCTAGAACTTCTTGAAGAATGTTGAATAATGGCAATGGTATCAGACATCTTTGCTGTATTTAATGGGAATGGTTCATGAATTTTCCATTAAGTATGATAGCTATGCCCTACCATATTAAAAGATTATTCTACTATTATTAATTTATGAACAGATTGCATAATAACTAGTTTGAATAGTATCAAATGCTTATTTATCATTTAAGGATCAAATTTCTCACTTCATTTTTTAATCTGATTGCTAGTCTAATACATGTTTTAAATAAATCATTAAAGCATATTGATTTTGCCTGTGATTACAGTGTTGACTGGATCTCTCATGTTTTGATATGTGCTGTTCTGACTTTCCCTATTTTCTTATCATTGAAACTGCAGTTTTTGAATCCTGCTTTACTCCAACAATTATTTAGGAAAATTCTCATGATTGTTTAATTCCCAAACAGCTGGAATAAGTTTTTAAATATATTTTCTTGTACTGTGATCAAACAATGAATCCTGCACACTTTTTGCTCCATTGCATTTATTTACAGAGATTTTTAATCTAATATACTTTGAAATTTTTAAAAATATTTATTGCTTAAATGAATAAAATATATTATCTCTGATTTAGGAAACAGGGTAATAGTTAAATGTGTTAAATCTGTTTTGAAACCATTTAAGTCTTTTACAACCTTATTTGTTTTTTACAACCTTATATGTTATTTGATATTTCTGTCAGCTTTAAGGCATTGATAAATTTTTCAATTTGAAATTAGCCTCTTTACTCCATTTAAAGCTCTTTTGCACTAAAATCTACTTTAATTGTAGTGTTTCTCTCTTTACTTCCATTTTTTTTTTCATTTGCTTTAAATATTTTTGCCTATCCTGTTACTTTTAATTGCTCTGAGTTATTTGAGGTAGAGGGAAAGGTTGCTTTTGTAGACAGCATAGAATTGGGTTTGATTTTTGGTTCTACTTAATTCATTTACTCAATGTGAGTCATTTTTTTAAATAGGGGAACTTAACTTAATTATATTTATTATCATAATTAACCTGGCTAGTCTTAATTAAGCCACCAACTTATATTTTGTAACTTTTATGATTCATTGTTCTAGCCTCTGTATTCTGTTTTTATTTTTAAATTTTCTATTTTTTTCTTTAGGTATATTAAAAACATTTTTCTATAAAATGAAGAGAACATAAACACTTAAGTCTTAAATCAGTTGTGAGGTTTCACTTACTTACCATGTAAAAGCATGTTGAAAAATACCTGATGCATTAAAATGCTCAGGAAGTCTTTGTTATTATTTTTGTCACTCGACATCATCACCGTTATCATTATTCTGGCTTTTAGAATTATCAAAGAAAATTCAGGGACCCCTTGACTTTTATTCCTTTCTAAGTATCCATCAGGATGATTATGAAAATTATTTGTGAATCTTTGAAGTTCATAAATTTCCCAATAATGTATCTAGCTGTTCTCTTCTAATTAGTTTTGCTGAGCACATGATAAGGTCTTTGAATCCACTAGTTTCCTTCTGAAATCTCAAGTAGCTACTTCTATTTTGCAATCAAGAAATAACATGATTGTTGCTTCTTTTTGTCTTGTTTCTCTTTTTCAGGAACATAAAATATCTACGTATTGGATTTCCTCACTGAATTTCACAAGTTAGCTCTTTTTTTCCATCTCTTCTTAGTTTTGTAAACTTTCCTCAATTTCCTTCCATATATGACTTGATTTTCTTCAGTGTTGATTTTGCCTGTTTCTAGTGCATGTTTTGACTCTCCTATTACAGACCTATTATATTATTTCCTCATCTTGTTATTTGTGTACATAAGACAGTTCTTATCCTCTCTCTTTTGTGTCTCTCATTTCATCTTTCATCTCTTCCTAAAGTCCATGTATTCAGGAATTTGATGGGGTGCACAAAGTAGATGTTATAAATTTACTTCTGTATTGTTTCAAAAAATTGTTTTAAAATGATGTTTCTCTACTCTAAAGTACCCTAGTTTCCTTGTTCTTTTATGTTGAAAAATCTTTTTTGCTGTTCTTTGTTATTATTTATCTTCGAATGAAAATTTGGATCTCCTGACCTCATATTTGCTTAGGAGCAGAGAGTGTATTACCTCCCAACCTCTATTTTATCTTCCTGATGAGAAACCTTTTTCCAGACCTCATGCTAGAGGGCAGATAGATGTACAAGATCCAATCAAATGAGGAATGGGGAAAAAGAGTCCAAGCCCTGGGAAGTTCATGCCATGGTCTCCAAGCATATGTTGAGGGGAGTGGCCACAGCTATCCTTAGCTTTCTGTTGCCCTGCTCTCCACACTGTTTACCTTGTGTCACTGTCCAGGCCTCCTTTCTGGTGCTACCCCCTGGCCAGGGAAAATAACCACTGGTATTCAGATAGAATTCTGCTTTACTACTGTATTGTCTATAGTGTGTCCATTTGCATAAACCTCACAACCTCCCAGGGCAGCCACAACTCAATGTATCAGCCTTCAAAGAAAAAGAAATTCTAAGGAGAATACTTCCATCTGTCCCACGGCCCACTGCATTTAGTAGGTGTCAATTGGACTCTACCAGGAACTTTACTCTTTTCCAGATACTTTAACACTTTACTGCTATGTTAGGGAAGAGAACGTATACCAAGCTGCAATGACTTCTTTCAATTTTATTCCACCTATATTATAGTTAATTCAGTCAAAGTGGCAGTCAGGGAAATGGTAATACTCCCAAATTTCCCATTTTGATGCAGATTTCCCCTGTTTTTTTATTTATTGTATTTTATTTTTTGGTCATTTCAACTTCTTAGGTGGAACTGTGAGGGCAGTTAGAGGAGAAAGTTCCATGTGTGTCCTCAAGTTGTTAGAGAGTCTGAAAGTAAGAGAAGCCAATGTATTTCTGTCCATATTACAAAAGTCTGTGAATCCTACTATTACCAAAATGTATGCCCTTGAACCTATACTTAGATTCATACTATCACTGATGTTCAGAATATAAAAGGTGGCACCATCTTAAAAAAATATTCAGAAAACTTCAAAATAAATTTCAGAAAAGGGCATAGCAGTCACTTCATCTGGCATGGGAGAGATTACCTTGCAATCATGACAAACAAGCCTGGGAATTCATAGGAAGTTTCAGGGGGTTCATGGGAAGATATCTGAGGATACTGCAGCATTTTGCACAGAATTAGAAAATGGCCCAAGAGGGCCAGATGGCAGTCAATACTAGCTCTGCTGTGTCAGTCGGTAAAGATATCAACATGAGGCTTTTTGCCAGCATGTGGAGGCCACCATGCACTTCTCAAGATTGTAATCATCACACAGATGGTATTCCCAGAAGCTACAAGCTGAATATGCTGCATAGCTCCTTGAGAGAGAAATCTTACATCAACTTTGAAAGGGGCATTAGAAGCCTCTTTGTTAAGAAACTAGAGTCTACCACAAAAAGCTGCACCCAAGGCATTTACAACCACTAGAACAGCCTGGCTACAGGAGTTTGTGAACAGATATTCTGAGATACTCTCCATGGGTCCATCCTAAAACCATTCACTTTAAGATTCTTTATGCTCTAAGGAAATTTTTTTATTGTTTAAGTATATAAGCCAAAAAGAGGTTCTTGAGACAATTACAAACAGATCCTTTGAAAGAAACATACTTTTGACTACATTAGGCAAAGAAACGAGGTCACATATTCAAGACTTAAAAAGATTAGCAACCTTCCCAATAGTGCCTAGTTCATACCCAGGAAGCAATTTTCTCATCTGGCAGAAGCTGACCTAACTATTTTGGACAGGTATAGCAGCTGGTCAAAATGCTGAATTGTTGGTGCCCAAAAATTCTTTGGCTTCATCCTCTGCAAAAGGCCTTAGAATTGTGAAGGGAACAAGCTGAATGATATAAGACAATCTTATAAATAGATCCATAACTCTAAAATATATCCAAGGCTGAATATCTCAAATGGCCTATCTCCCATTAGTCAATTGCCTCAGCACCTCAGGTGTATGGCAGCCTCACATGTCTTTCAGCATCATCTATTATTTCATTTCTCACTGATGTTAAATTACCTTTTCAGAATTCAACTCATGAACATTCTAGTTTATTTTCAAGTGGAATGTGTTTTCTGGATGTGGTATTAAATGCGAATTGTACTTTAAACTTTCATAATTTGTTGTATTCAACAAGTCTAATAAGTGGTGAAATAGTATATGAAGACCTTGACCAATTCTGCTGCTTGGGTGTCCAAAAAAATCAAAATAATACAACCTCAAAGCCTTAGCTGAACTGTTGGCTCCCTCATAGGGAAGGGAGTGATCCCCTTGCATCCTGGCATGAAACAGGCTGCCACATACACCCCGCTCCCAAGCTAAGGGGAGAATGCAGACATAAGGCTCCTCCAGTTACATTCCTTGTTAGTGTTGTTTTTTGTTAGATTGGTGTTTTTTGATGTTTAATTGACATATAGCATTATTTCGTTTCAGGTGTACAACATAATCATATTTGTGTACACTGCAAAATGATCCACAGTAAGTCTAGTCACCATCTGTCACCCTACCTAGTTATTAACCCCATTAGTTATTATTGGTCTCTCTTCAGTTATCTGCTGATACATCCAGAGGCGACTAAAAGCAAGGAAACACATTCTCCTTTCTGGACAGGCTGCCTTTCTTATGTTAACAGAGACCTTTAATATTACTATGAACATTATCTCATTTAATCCTTACAGAAATTCAGAGAAGTAAATTCTATTATTGTTGCTATTCCACAGATGAAGAAACTAAAGTATGTAGGGATTAAATAACTTGTCCAAGCTTATGTAGCCCATAAATGGTAGAGCCAGGATTCAAACCAAAGCCCTGAGACTAAAGCTCACCCTTGTAACCCCTCTGCTCAGCTCTGCTGCCATCTGACATAATTCAAAAAGAGCTGATGCAAGGATCCTACTGCAGGAAAGACTCTCAAGGCACAAGTCAGTAAATATCGAGGGCCACTTACAAACAAGGGCTTCCACTTGGCATGGGTTTGAATCCAACAATCTGTCCCTGGTGTGTGCTCTTACTGTTTCTCTCTCTCATCCATTAGCCCCTCCTAAGACATAGCCTTGGTTTTCCTCTAAGTCTTCCCTGGTATCTCTGCCAGGCACTTGTCAAGGCCCCTTCTCCTTATCCCAAGATCTATGAATACAGACATCTTTTCCTGTCTGGGCCCAGACCCTTTTGACTTTGGGAGAGCCTTTGTTAGTGATGGCTGCTTCATGTACTTAACTGGAGACCCTCCTGGTTCAACCCATTGAGTATTTCTTTTAACTGTGAAGCCTCATCTGTGATTCACTCTCCCTAAACTGAATTCCAATATAATCAGCTCTTCCTGGTTTCTGTTGTCTCTCTCCCCTTCCTGCACCCCACCCTCCTGCCCTCCCTGTCACCACCTAATCTTATTTCCTTTCTGTTTTGTCTCTCCTTTCCTTCCTCCTAATCCTTTTCAAACTGCTGTTTTTTAGGCCCTTAACCCGGGCTCAATTCCTCTCTACTCCTTTAAGCCTCTTTCTCCCTTCTTTCTGTCAACACACAGGTTCACTGAAAGTGCACTTTCCTTTCTGCCTCTGCCTCAGCAACCCCCCGACACCTGACCAGATAGGTATTCCATCCCTCTCCCCTGTCCCCCCATCAGGAGCAATCACATCTCCCTTTCAAGGTTTCCTGTCACTTAAAAAACACCCCTTGGCATGTTGAAAGACAGCCACCATCTGGCTCTGGTAAAGTCCATCAGCACACATCCTTAGAAATATTAAAATCATTCATATTTGATGACATTTACTTCCCGTTTCCAGAACTTTAATCCACACTCACTTTTTGGAAATCAATGCTGATTCGTTTATTTGGGGCAATGATCTCTGAAGCTTGAACTTTTTTTTTTTTTTTTTTTTTTTTTTTGCGGTACGCGGGCATCTCACTGTTTTGGCCTCTCCCGTTGCGGAGCACAGGCTCCGGACGCGCAGGCTCAGCGGCCATGGCTCACGGGCCCAGCCGCTCCGCGGCATGTGGGATCTTCCCGGACCGGGGCACGAACCCGTGTCCCCTGCATCTGCAGGCGGACTCTCAACCACTGTGCCACCAGGGAAGCCCAAGCTTGAACCTTTTACACAAATATTTTCGGTGTTACAATGTCTCATAAGCAATATATTCCATAGCCAGTGCTTGCTAGAGAATAGGACGAATTAAACTTCTATCTTGGTTTTTGAAAGTTTTGCATATTCACTGTTATCAAACTATGTTCTAAGCATAGTTACAGACACAGAGGGCAGGACACATCCCCAACAGCAGGATATAGACAAGAGAAAGTCCAGGCAGATGGCAAATGTGCATCAAGGGAGCGTCAGGAGTGAGCAACAGGTGTGCTGGCAAAGAAGGCAAATGCAGCATCAGGAGCCAGGTTGGCAGCAGGCAGAGTTGATGTTGGGGAAATCTGGCAACAGGTAAAAGGAGCCAACCACAAACACTAAAGTACAGGTCCATAAAATGACCCCCGTGGCAGGACAGGATCGTAGCGGTGGAGGACATAGGATTCTAGGCAGAGGCAGACGGTAAACATAGGGGTACCAAAGATTTATCCCAGTTATTGGAATTGAGATTCAAGGTAGGATTTTATTCACAAGGAAGGTGATAGCTAGGGTGGAAAGTCAACAAGCCTGATGAACAACTGAATCACTGCCTTCCCCTCAATTCCACCTGCCCAAGGGCTGAAAATGGAATCCAACTTCCAGGTGGGAGCCAAGCAGCTCAGCTCTCCAGTTCAAGGCAAATGAGCCCATCAGACGATTACCTGGCGAAGCAGGGGGTGGACGGTTATGAAAGTGGTTATAGTGGCAGCATGGGCATCTTCTGGGACCACAGGATCACCTGAAAATCCTTAGCACTTAGAAGAGTTTGTCTGGCACAGACTCCAGCCTTCCAGTGGAGACCTGCCTACCTGCCCATGGGATGTGTCCCAGGGCCACCTGCTCTACAAATTCATAAATCCAAGGTATAGGACAACAACTTCCGTATAGGCATTGGAAGCAAACAAAATTTGCCCTGGCAGGATCATCTCACATGCATTTGACAGGTAAGTTAAATTTACGGAACCCTTTAGGCATGCAGGCCAGAGAAAGCAACGGACTTCCAGAATGCCTTGTGGTCAGTGTGGACACTCGATAAATGTTTGGAGACTGATTGATCTTGCCATTATCTTTAGGTTTCCAGAGAAGTAGAAACTTGATTCTAACCAGGTCCCTGGCCACTGTCATTTATCCAGTAGCAAAATATAGTAATCTTGACCTCAGTATATTCTTTGGTAATATTCAAGGGTTGAGTTTTACATAAAGGAATAATTCCCTGAGAGCAGGGAGACTGTCATAGAGTTGTAGACATTGTAATGTCTACAACTCAAAATGCCAAATATCTACTGTCTGGGAAGTTGTCCAGATTTTCAGTGCTGGCAAGTTGCTGAGTTACGCAGGTAAATGCTTTTATTTAAATACAAAGAATGGTGTGTATAAGTGTGTACCAGCTATTTGAATGTGAATTTTTTCAGATTTAAATGCACTTTTAATGACTCTTATTTGTATGTTTCTCTGTAAAGTCATTTCTGCCAAATAAATCATGCCCTAATTGAGCACGGCAGAAACTTGCACTTTCTGCCATCATGATCAGTTTTGGAGACCCTCGTTTCCACTGCCACAGAGCAAATACTGATACCATACTGCCATTCAAGCGTACACAAGGTGACCAATAAATGCCTGAAATGCCTCTACTTTGTCCAAGCAGGAGACAGAAAGAAGTAATCCATTTCATTTAGATTTGTGAGTATCATTTTGGCATCAAAATGACAAATGATCCTTCTCCATGTGTGAAGCATGCTAGAGTTACTGGGCTATGTACCAGGGCTATAAAAACTTGGAAATGTCAACGGCATTTTCAAGCATCTGCTCTCTCTAGCCCCACATTTTTGGGCAATGGCAAAAATTCTTCAGGATGATGCATTCAAGCCCCAGTCTTCCAACATAAACTGTCAGGAGAAATTTTAAATTTACATCAAAGAAATTAGGCGAATCATCCTACTCTCCCCTGTTACTGCTCCATGGGGGTCTCTAGGATGAAATGAAATTGTGGCTACATTTCTAAATGGGTCATAAACCCAATATAACGCTCCTTGGAGACTCACAACTTATACTTCCCTTTTCCTGATACACTACTGCATCTCTAAAGCTACTCCATATACATGAAGTGTAGCAGTGCATGCCTTGGGGAAAAGGCAAAAATAAGGAAGACAATTCTGTCTATGGGTGGTTGAGAGCTTAGTGGACCTTATTAAACACACGTGCGTACACACACGTACACACACACACACACACACACACACAGACTCTCCAGCTCTACAACACTGTTTCCTGAATTACTCTGTCCCATTATATGCTGATATAATGGCATACTAGTAAATAGCTAAATAACAGCTCTCCACCTCTGACAGTGAATTTACACCCTGTGAAGCCTTCTTTATTTTTGTGACTACTGAGCTTTCAGTGGGGCTTCCCTTCACAGCTTTCAAAGATAGTAATTTTTTTTGGTGCTGATACCCTGAATCTAACTAGACTTTTTACCGGAAGTTTTGGATTAAATACTTACGCTATCCAGAGGAGAATTTCCAGTTGGAGACAGAATAATTTTCTTTTGATAAGACCTACCCCTTGCCTCACGCCAGAAACAATGGTCAAGAACCCCAAATGGCACTCTGACAGCCTTTATCATGCTCTGGTTCAGCTTCCAGGGAATTACCAAGATACACATAGCCTTCTCTAGATATTTTTAGAAAACAGACAATAACTACAAAATAAACTACATTGGCTAAGTGTGGCACATCACCGAGATGATTGCTAATTTAGAAATATACTTCTAGAAACTCATTTTCTCCTACTGTTTCCCGGCAGAGGACCAGTAAGAAATTAATTGCCTGGGTTGGGGGAGGGGGAATATAAGTAAAATAAAATCAAACTTCTCTTCAAAAAATCACCACATATGGATTTTTAAGAACATTTTCAGCTTTCCCAGTTAACTGAGTAGTCAGGCTCCTCTTCAGTCGTCTGAGACTGCAGTCAAAGACACAAAACAGGGCTTCCCTGGTGGCTAGTGGTTGAGAGTCTGCCTGCCGATGCAGGGGACACGGGTTCGTGCCCCGGTCCGGGAAGATCCCACATGCCGCGGAGCGGCTGGGCCCGTGAGCCATGGCCGCTGAGCCTGCGCATCCGGAGCCTGTGCTCCACAACGGGAGAGGCCACAACAGTGAGAGGCCCGCGTACCGCAAAAAAAAAAAAAAAAAAAAAAAAAAGACACAAAACACACTTTACCAGTCGTGACAGTGGCAATTCTCTGGCAGTTTCTGTGATGTATGCACACTTCTACTCATCATGAAGGTTTTGATTAATGTGCAGTTAATCTTCCTCCTTGCTAATAGACCAAAATATTTCTCATCAAGGAATAAATGATCAGACTACTGATACAAGTGGCTTTTGAGAAGTCCATTTATAATGCGGCACCTTCAGCAAAAATTCTCGTTTTCAAAAAAAGAAGAAAAATTGATATCTTTAGACTTTTTCAACTCTCTTCCACTTCCTCTCTTGAGCAGGGGCTTTTGAGGGGCAAAAGTGGAAAGAGGAAGGTGGGAAAGAAAGCAAAGTGGAATTTATGGGGGACTCCAAATGGGCAAGGCTCCATATTAGGTCCTGAATTAACACATATCTCATTTAATTCCCATAGCAACCTTTCAGAGCAGGAATCATAACTGATGAAAAAACTGAGCTTTATTTACTCATGTTGAGTAGTTGGAGGTCATGCAGCTAGCAAGTGCTGAGAGCTGGTTTCGAACTGTTACCCAGTTGACCGTAAACTCCATGCTATCACCACCCCATACATGCTATTGTGTATTCACACTTTGATCATAAAGAGAAAGCGTGTAACTCTACCATTAAAAATGTTAATTTGAGACCCACTACCATAAAAATATACAATGTTTCCTGATTAGCCAAATTAAGGGTGCCGAGCATTCACACAGATATTAAAACAGAAAATAATGCCCAGGGCTTATCTTCCCATGAGAGCATTAGAGCTCCAAAAGAAATAGAGGTCATCGGCCAGAAGATCAGAAGTGTTTTACACACAGGACCAGTGCTGACACTAAAATAGATGCCTTGAAAACCTATTGCTTAGGTCCACTTCAACCCACAATAAGGAGTAATCACTAATTCTTGGTCAGATAATACAAGCAGCAATAATTCTCTGTGTGAAGGTCAAAATTTGGGGCCAAGTCTATGAGGAGGGCATGAAACCCTGAGAGGTTGACAGATGTACTGCTGAAATGACACAAAACTGAGAATCAGGTGGTATGAATTCTGGTTCTAATCCTTATTTGTGTAAGATTCTAGACAAGTCACTTAACCTCTCTGAGCTTATTTTCCTCATCTCTTAAATAAGGGTCTTATATCAACTATCTGTAAGGTTTCCTGCAGACTGTTTTATGCTTTGAAGTCTGTGTTCAATAAAGTGGAGCCAGGAAAGGGTTCAGAGTTGCGGCACAGAGAAGGCTGTGCTGAAGTTCAGACTTGCATCACAGCGAAGAGCAAAAAGAAAACATCAAAGCCCCATTGTCCCAGGCCAAGGAATCAAAGAAAAGAGGAAGCCAAAACCCAGGCAAAATCTAGCGTAACAGTGATAAGATACCAGCAGTAAGAAGGATATAAGGAACAATCCGCTAAAGTTTTATCACCAGCTTTCTTCTCCAAGAAACTTAAAAATTAATCCTTGGGACTTCTCTGGTGGCGCAGTGGTTAAGAATCTGCCTGCCAATGCAGGGGTCACTGGTTCGAGCCCTGGTCCTGGAAGATCCCACATGCCGCGCAGCAACGAATCCCGTGAGCCACAACTACCGAGACTGCGCTCTAGAGCCCGAGAGCCGCAACTACCGAAGCCCGCACGGCTAAAATGCATGCTCTGCAACAAAGAGAAGCCATTGCAATGAGAAACGTGCGCACCACAACGAAGAGTAGCTCTGCTCACGGCAACTAGAGAAAGCCCGCGTGCAGCAACAGAAACCCAATGCAGCCAAAAATAAATATAAATCAATAAATAAATGTATGTAAAAAATTGTATAAAAAATGAATCCTTAATGAGGGCTAACAGGACAACAGATGGAAGTAACGGACATATCTGGTTAGAATGAGAAACATCCTCCAAGAAAGGTTTTTAATTAACTCTTTCATATTGACACACTACTTTTATTGTCTCTAAATACAATTATTATGGGGATTTCCAAGCATTTGGTATCAGTCTCAGCTCTGCAATCACCGTATTCTTAAAGGAGCAGACTAAATAAATCAATAAACCACAGAGACATTTTAATAAACATCCTTCTAATAACGGAATTTGTGTCCTTAGGTTTTTCTTTGAGGGAGACTGGTTTAATTGACTTAGAGTAATAGCAGCTTGATTTATGAAGAATTTCTTTTAAATTAAATTAGTTTTAAAATTTAAATTAGTTTTGCTAAGAACCAGTACCTCACTTACCCAGCTTTAAATAACATAGCCCAGCCAAGTGATACAGAATGTGGATTTATTTATTTTACAATTGCATAATTTGTTGAGGAAGATGAGTAGATAATTTGGGAATTTCTTTGGGTTTGCTAACTACCTTCAAATTCAAATGGGACAGTTCTTTGACTATGGGAAAAATATATGCATACATACATAGAATATGTATTAATATATTAATAATAAATATAGTAATATATTATTTTAAAATATAAATATATAATTATATTATATTATTACTAAATTATATATACTATAATATATTAACTATGTTAATATAATACATTATGTGTGTGTGTCTACAGACCATGTGCTTTGACTTTGAGATCTAAAAGCAAAACAGGGAATTCCGGGTTAGTGAATACAGTTCACAAATAAATATATACAAAAATGAACTTTGTAGCACTCATTTTGATAGGGAGTAACTGTTAATAACCTAAATATTAATTAAGTATAGATTGGTTAAATAAAATATTGTTCAGCCTTAAAGAAAGTACTATATAGCTGTTCAAAAATATAGGCGTGGATTTATATGTTTGGACTTGCACAGACAACCAAAATACAAGATTAAGTGACTGAAATATTGCAGCACATATGTGTGTTCCCATGCCAGTATACATATAAAAAATTTAGAACAAGGCTTCCCTGGTGGCGCAGTGGTTGAGAGTCCGCCTGCCAATGCAGGCGACACGGGTTTGTGCCCCCGTCCGGGAAGATCCCACATGCCGCGGAGCGGCTGGGCCCGTGAGCCATGGCCACTGAGCCTGCACGTCCAGAGCCTGTGCTCCGCAACAGGAGAGACCGCAACAGTGAGAGGCCCGCGTACCGCAAAAAAAAAAAAAAAAAAAAAATTTAGAACAGTATGTATCATGCTGTTAATAGTTCCCTCTGGGGATAGAGCTTTCATTTTCTATACGATATATTTTGTTATGTGCAAATTAGATACAACTTTATATTACTATTCTAATCAGAAAAATATTCAAAGGAAAAATAAGATGCAAGCAGGCTACCCATAGACGTATATGCTTCTTGACATCTAAGTTAAGCACTAGAGCAGAGTTTGGCAGTGTGCCATTTAAGTCTCATTTCAGAGGACTAATTATTTTTAAAATTTTTATATAAGGTATCTAACACATGTATCACTCAGTAATCTCTTGATGATGATGATGATGATTGATGATGAGCATGATCTTGGCTTTTAAAAACCTATTTGAACACATTCCTTCAGAGGGGAGTTAAGATAGGGAACGGTGATTGATAAAATCTTATATGTGATTAAACTTCAGCAGTACCAAAAATATTTCAGGACCCATAACTCAAACCAACCTCAAATTTTTCAATCCATTAATGAACACAATCAGATAAAGGGATAGAAGAGCTGTTAGAAATATATATGGCCATTCAAAATGAGACTGGACTTAATCAAACAACTATTTGACATAGTGTTTCAAGGTCAGTTGATACAGTTACCTAGTGGCGTGTGAGCCAGTTCAACACATAAGCTATTGCTGGGTTTGTTGCATTTAACATATTCCACAAATGACCAAGAGGAACAGTGCATTAAGAAGAGTCTGGCCTGGAAGTCGGAAGACCTGAACTCTAGACCCAGCTCCAGCTGTGTGATGCTGACCAGTCAGCTTTCCCTCTCTGGTCTCAGTTTCCTTATCAGCATTACACTGCCTTTTGTGTACATTTTCTTCACTGAGTCCATTTCGCATCACAATGAGTCTGAACTGCCTGCACTGCTGATTGCTGTATCTCCAGCATCTAGAATGGTGTTTGCTACATAGAAGATGCTTAACAAATATATGTTGAAAGGGCAAATTCTTTAGTGGTGCACTCTCAGGCTTTTTATGTGTGTTTTTTCGTTGAGCATAACTCAGAGTAAAAGTGACGAGCAGTGAATAAAGTCCAGGCTCTGTTTCTTGGACTAGAGAAGTCCTTTGCCTAAAAACCAAAACCAAACAAACTAAACCAAAAACCATCATGGAGTCTTATGGAGTCTCATTCTGCATCAGAAAACTCACTGCAAGCCCTGCAAAGTGCCTGCTGAGAAGGTTATACAAACAAAGCAGAGCCCACTCAGAGCTCCAATAATTGGGCCCCCTCCTCTTTGCATTTCTTTTCTCCTTCTTTCACTGTCGCTGAAACCTGCCCTATAAATCAGACTTAATTATCTATAAAATTTGGTGTAGAAAAGGATTTACTCATTAAAAATGTTCATCAACTTGCTACCCACGTTCCAGACTAATAGAAGCGGAAAAGGAACACCATGGAAACACCAGACGGGCTGGGGAGATAAGCGAGCTTTGAAATACCTGAACCTCAATTAAATAGCAAGTGCCAGTCTCTGTATCTGCCTTTTCAAATATCATGTCAGGAATAAGTAAATGTCACCAAACCATCAGTCTATTTTCCCCTCTTTTCTTTTTAGGTTACTTGCTTCAACAGGTTTTTAAAAATGGGTTTTCTGAGTTAACTTCCTTTGCCCGTGTGTTACTCAAGATATTTTCCCTAGTGGTGCGTGTGTGTTTGCAAAATGTCATAATCCTCGCTACAGCCAAACGCAAGGGCCCACGTTTAGTCACAGAGGGAGGAGTGGTTAATTAATGAGAGCCGAGGGAGGCAGTGAGGAAACATTGGAGAGAAACGTTGCCAGTGGAAGATCAGAGGGGAAATGTCTCAAGTCAGTCCAAGATAAATCAACAGTCCTTAGAGGTAGCCCTGGGATAGATGATGCTGGCTGCCAACTAAGTTAGATTTCGTGTGTGTGTGTGTGTGTGTGTGTGTGTGTGTGTGTGTGTGTGTTTGGGGGGGGCAGGTATTTTTGTTTGTTAAGGTGGTGGAGGCAGGGTGTGTCGGGACTTGGAGAGAATGTTAAAGTAGCTTTAACAAGACACAGCAGCTCTCAAATTGCACATCGGTTTCCAAGAAACTCTCCATTTGTGAAAAGGCAGAGATCTAAAACTTTTTCTCCTTTTCCAGCACATGACAGGATTTTTGTCGTGACTTTCCTAAATCCTCACAGAGCCAAGAAAGAAAGTGCCCACAGGAGTGGGAGGGAAAAGACACATGGAGGGGCGACGAGGAAGCCTGCTTACAGCAGCCAGCCTTCCCTTCTGGCCTCTCACTTCCTTCCAGAGAGAACGTCTTTCCTTGACAGGGCCTGCCTCCTGTCATTTCTTCCCAATGCTCTGCCCAACCCTGGAAATCTGGATTTTCTTTTTAAAGAAACATGTCTAGAGAGAAAAATAGACCAGGAACAGCCAAAAGAAAATACAGCACAGCTTGTTGATATGGTCCTGTCAGATATGTCAAGTGTTAGTGGTGAGGCTCACTTTTTATGTCTAGGGGTTTGTTTCCTTTCATTTCATTTTATATATTCTTTGTATTTGTCCCTACTGGATGTCTTTTTTGTTGTTTGTCCGTACGATCTCTTGCTGAGTCTTCCATTCTGTGATTTATCTAATCTCATGAACTTACCCAAACTGACCCAAATTAAGTTTGGGGAAGTTTTCACTCTCGATTTTGGAAAAGCAGATTTGCCCCAATTGCTATCTACTCACTAATAGGACGGATCCGCTTTCTCAATTCACATACAGCCTTCGAAGACTCGTGATCTTGACCATACAACTAGAAGAAGATTCCACAGCCACACCACCCAAAACGATGGTCTGATTGAGTAAGGAGGCTTGGTCTTGGCTCAGTGTTTGCCCCACAAGATTATGAAGTCAAAAAATAAATGATGTTATAGCAACGCCTTTTTCCCCTGGGCCATTGTTTTGTGAATGCACTGCCTATATGGCTCCCCAAGATGGTGAGCAGCATGTAGGCGTGAATCTTGTTTTAGTCATTTCATATCATTAATGCCTAAGATGGTGCCTAGCATTTATAAAGATTTTAATACTTTGAAGTAAATGAATGAATGAACAAATCACCTTTTTTGATGTAAGAACTGTAGAACCATCTTATTCAGATGCAAACACTAAAACTTTAACACCCATAGCATTTTGACCTTCGGGGTGCACCCCATTACTCAAAGTGCAAGACCCTATAAGTGATGCTCCTGGAATTTTCCATGAGCACTCTGTTCTCTCTTCCTTGTTCCTGTTTTGTCGTTATCCTTGCTCCTGTCCCAAGTAGCCATAAGAAGGCACCTACTCAATTCACTCTGCTGTCAGTAAAGAGAATCTTTGAATTTCATTCATTCATGAATACCTGCTAAATCTGAAACTCTGTGCCACGCAAATCCTGCTCGCACTTAATGTGAATGTATGCACTGGGAGTAGGGGTAGAACAAAAAGTTGCAAATGATAAAAAGGAGGAAGGTGAGATGATGAGAATCAAAGACAGTGAAAAAGTCTTGTTGTTCGTTCAATCACTGTTTATCATTTCCTTACTCTAGACCCAGTACTGTGCTACTCTCTTGCAATGCAATGGTAAGTAGAGCATAGTCCCTGTTCTCCAAGAGTTAAAAATCTAGTCGGCACTGTTGTATGTGAGCCTGGTAGGCTTACTGATTCCACTGCCCTGAAAATCATACCATACATGTGGCTATTAGGCCCTAAGCTTTCTCCTCGTGTGGAGGATAACTGATAACGGATGAAATCTCCCAGAACTTGAGCCATGAGCTTGACTGTTAGTTATGCATTGTTGAACTCTATGATAATTCTTCCATGCCAATAGGTTTGCTGTCACTGCCCAAGTGAATCCTGAATATACTCCTTAGGCAGTGGCAGAATCTGATGAAATCCAACACAGGATCAGTTAAAAGCAGTTGGCAGTCATCATTTTCTTTCCAAATTATGCAAATACGGTAGTTGGCCTTCATAGGCAGAGAAGACTGACACCTCCATCGAGTGACTGAAGGACCCTCAAAGCCCATCCTGTCCTAAAAATATCGCCTTCAAATTATTAGGTAGAAAATAAGTTACAAGGCTATATTGTAAAACATGAAGTATATTGCCAATATTTTATAAGAACTATAAATGGAGTATAAGCTTTATAAGTTATGAATCGCTCTATTGTACACCTGTAACTTATATAATACTGTACAGCAACTATACATCAATTTAAAAAATTAAAAATACATATCCCCTTCAAACCAGCCACAAAATTCTTTTTTAAATTTTTTTCAAGTATAATTGATTTACAATGTTGTATA